>NW_024720001.1:5000-14139 GCF_018991925.1 Homarus americanus
TGTTCTTCACACCAGGCAGTGTTCATACACCAGGCGGTGTTCACCAGGCGGTGTTCATACACCAGGCGGTTCCAGGCGAGTGTTCTACACCAGGCGGTGTTCACCAGGCGTGTTCTTCATACACCAGGCAGTGTTCACACACCAGGCGGTGTTTTTCATACACCAGGCAGTGTTCGCCACCAGGCGGTGTTTTCACACACCAGGCAGTGTTCACACACCAGGCGGTGTTTTTCATACACCAGGCAGTGTTCATACACCAGGCGGTGTTTTTCATATATAAGGTGCTTGACACAGGGTAGCATCGACGTTGGCTGCCACAGTGGTTCACCTCCAGCTCTGAGCTTTGGTATTTTGGTGTTGGTGTGGCTTATATGGTGGTGTGGCTTATGTAGTGGTGTGGCTTATATGGTGGTGTGGTTTATGTGGTGGTGTGGCTCATATGGTGGTGTGGCTTTATGTGGTGGTGTGGCTTATATGGTGGTGTGTGGCTTATGGTGGTGTTGTTCGTGGTATACAGTGAGCGACAAATCTATCTTGCCAGTTATGGATGAATGAATCGCGGACACTCAACCTTCGGACACGTTCTCCAGTAACTTAGAACAGTTGGCGGGCCGGGGAGAACATAGTGTCCAGGGTATCTCTCTCTCTCTGTTTTCCATTTATTATGACTGTGAAATACATCACTTACCACATTATCCACTTTGGGATGTATCGAACCATGATACTGTATGCTTCATGTTCCGTTATAGAGAACCTCAGGGCTTCTCGTCAGATGAATCACGCTACTCAGTCAGGCATACCAACTGTTCATATGTAGTCCAGGTAAATATTTCATTGTGTTTCGACAGGTTTAAAATAATCAGATAAAACTAGGAAGATAGTTTTGTTGGTCACTCTACAAGTATTCAGTGAAGACCTGTGTCAGTGAGGTGTTAAGATGTAAGTTCGGTCATCAGTTACAAGTTACTGATTTTTCATAAGTTTTCTCTTGGTGACCCCAGGCAACATATACCATTCCAGTTCGGACACTCAATAGCCCTTATGGACAGAGTAATCTAGGGTCAAAATGGTTCCTCCTGATCAGTTGTGTAAGAGTAGTTAACTACCGCCGACTATCTCACTCGCTGGTTACCACTGAGCCAGACCAGACCCTCTTGCTCGGCGCAGTGTGCCTGTGTGTTGAAGATGGTGGCAGGGCGTGTGTGTGTTGACACTGTGCTGTGTATGCTGGAGCAGTGTTGGCGTTGTTGAGCTGTGTTGGCGATGTATTGGGGTAGCGCTGGTGTGTGTTGGAGCGAATGTGGTATAATAATGAGCACAGATAGTGTACGGCTCCCGTCTCCCAGGCCAACCTCACCAACTCTCTCCTCGACCCGCCGCGCCCGCCCAACGAACACAAGACCTACCCTGGACCACTCATCTCACTCGGCCAGGACCACGCCCCTGCAACTACGTCCCTGCAACCACGCCCCTGCACACACACCACAACCTCCTATGAAAGAACTAGAACTTAAAATAACATAGATCATTATACCTGCAGGAGTTAATCTTCTATATAAACAATTTCGGCATGATTTAACCCTTTGAAGATGATTTAACCTTTGACGACGATGATTTAACCCTTTGAAGATGATTTAACCTTTGAAGATGATTTAACCTTTGAAGATGATTTAACCTTTGACGACTATGGTTTAACCTTTGACGACGATGATTTAACCTTTGAAGATGATTTAAACCCTTTGAAGATGATTTAACCCTTTGAAGATGATTTAACCCTTGACGACTATGGTTTAACCCTTTGACGACGATGATTTAACCCTTGACGATAATTTAACCCTTTGACGACGATGATTTAACCCTTTGAAGAAGACGTTATGTCAGACCTCGTCTCTCCTACACACGTCGTCAGTACTTACACACCTGTCAATACTAAAAAAACAGCACTTACACACAATTGTCAATACTCACACAGACTTCATCACTTACACACCTGACAATGCTTTTACACACCTGACAATACGTACAGACTTCCTCACTTAGAAAAGATTTAATTTTAAGTAGACATCAATACTTATGTGCACAATAAGGTCAAGTATAATCCATTACTGGATATTTACACTATTGACTCCCAATATATTATAATTGCATATATAAATAATTTGAACACATGAAGATCATACACCCAGATTATTTCCACTGATGTCTGACCTAACCTAACCAATTCCAACGTAACCTGACCAATTCCAACCCACCTGATCTGACCTGACCTGACCTAATCTAACCCTCAATAGGTAGCTTTGTGGTGTTTTATCATCAGGTGAAATAACCAGGTGTATGATCTTCAAGGATCCAAATATCTCGAGACAGAGAAGTTTGTGTATACTGACGGAAGTTTGTTTTATACTGACGGAAGTTTGTTTATACTGACGGAAGTTTGTTTATACTGACGGAAGTTTGTTTATACTGACGGAAGTTTGTTCATAAGAACATAAAAGAATGGGAGGAAACTGTAAGGACAGTCTATTCGCTCCATACTGGCAGTCCTGTTTTACACCCAACCCCTATTGCTCATATAAGCATCCAACCATGCTTGAAGATATCCAGCGTATTCGATTTAATGATGATATTTGGTAATCCTTGTTCCATTTATCCACTACTCTGCTTCCGCAAACCAGTGTTTACTCATTTTATGCCTGAATCTAAATTTCTTTCGAATTTAAAACCACGTTACGAGTTCGCTCCGGTTGATAGTCGAGTACCTTTGTAATGTCCCTTGTTTAGCCCTGACTTCCTTTTATACACCCCCATCATGGGTCGCCCCTGCTCTACGTCTTCAAGGGAGTGCAATTACATGCTTTAACCTGTCTCTGTACTCAAGGTTCCTAATGCCCTGATTAGTTCCTTTGTCATTCTCCTCTCGATTCTTTCCAGCGATTCTATATCCATTCTGTAACATGGTGACCAGAACTGAACTGTAATCCAGGTGAGGTCTCACAAGCAAGATATAATCTTGTTTGACCTCGCCAGTCTTGTAACTAACACTTCCTTGAATGAACCCAAGTACTTTTATTAGCCTTGTTACGAGTAAAAACACATTGTTTACTTGGCTTAAGATTCTCACTTATCATTACTCCCAATCTCTCGCAGTCGGGTTTCACAATGGCATCGTTGTTCTCGTCTGGCAACTGGTTTCCTGTTTACGCCTCCTATACTGGAGTACTCTTACATTTGTCCACATTGAGTTTCATCTGCCATTTTTCTGCACTATCTGAAAATTTGTTTAGATCTTCCTGTAGTTTCTAGGAGTCCCTGTCAGATTTTAATTACACGTCCCATTATTTTAGTGTCATCAGCACCTACTTATGTTGCTGTCTATGCCTTATATCAATGTTCCTATGTATATAACAACAATAATGGTCCAAGTACTGGAGCCTTGGGAACCCCACTCAGGTGACGTTGCTCCAGTGGGATTTAGTGCTGCACGCTCACCTCACTCGCCAGCCTCCACCCTGTAACCACGCCCCATCCATTTTAGAATATTACCTTTTAATGCTATGTGCTTCTACCTTTCTTATTAGTCTGTGGGACTTTCTTTTACACCAGCATCATACTCAGCCCCTGTCCACCGATTCGAAAACTGGATGAAAAGAATGTTACCAAATTAGTTATAGACATGAACGCCTGCTTGTGAAGCCATCCTGGGAATCATTGATCAATTTGAGCTTTCTCCAGGTGGTTTCGAATAGAGTTTGAAATGATTGCTCTTGTGCACTTGCCTACACTGATGTTAGACTGATTGGATGATAGTTAGAGACAGTGGTCTATTCCCCTCTGAAAATCGGCATTACATTCGCTATCCTCCAGACTTCTGGTACTACACCCATTTTAAGGGCATGTTAAACAACTTTGCTAAGGGCATACTAAGCTCTTTCCCTACATTCCCTTTAATACTCTGGCAAATATCCTTGCATCGACCAGGTGACTTATTAGTTTTTAGTTTGTTCATTTGTTTACATTAACATCGTTACTAGTCACTACCATCTCGCTTAATTTTGTTTTCTTCTTCACTATCTCTTGAATAGAGCCGGTGCCTCGGGCATCATGGTTAAATTCTCAGTGAAAACTGTTGAAAAATATTTTATTCAGATTATTGCTCATTCTCCGTCGTTACTGCAAGCTAGCCTGCCGGTATCTGGACTGTATTGGCCCACCTTTTCTCTCATGTTTTAGTTTGATTACATTTGCAGAATCCTGTGTTTGTCTTCGCTTCCCTTTGCTATCCTCTCAGCTCATTATTCCTCTTTGCCTTCCTTTATCTCGGTCTTAACCCTACCAGCCATCACCTTATATCAATCCCGGAGGTAATTTTAAGCATGATTTATCCTCCTACCTATAGCCTTCCTTTGACCAATAATGTTGCCAAATAATTATTTATCCATTTAGGTCATTGTTGTTTGATTCTGAGTTTTTTGAATGGTATGTTCTTGCCTTTTGTGTGAATTATAACCCATTATTTAAATTGTCATGGAACTCTCGGCAACCTCAGATTCTCACAGCAGGAGGCGTCGGTTTCCTGACCGTCAGGTCCATGTAGTTCACCCCCAAGCATTACAATTTCTTTTCTCAACTGCCTCTTCAAACTATCAAAGTTTGCCCTTCTAAAATCTGGGATCTTTTTAGAATTTCCTTTTCTCATCATGTTCTGGAAAATCTAACTGAACTAATTTTGTAATCTGTTTGTGTTCGTTCCCCTACCTCGACATTACTAATGAGGCTTCTGTTCGACAGAACCTTCAATCGAGTATATTATTACCTCGGTGGGGTTCAGTTATATGTTGACTTAGAAAACAGTCCTGATTACTTAAGAAAATCCTCTGATTCTGAGCTACCTGTGGCAATAATCCAATCTATTTGGCCATGTTAAAGTCGCCTACTATGCAGACTTTGTTGTGTATGAAGCTCTGCACATTTCATCCCAGATAAGTCGCTCATCCTGATTCTCGGGAGGTCTATATTACTCCTGGGTGATTAATTTTATCCCTACCATCTATTAATTCTATCCCAAATTGTTTCTGTATTCCGCCTGCTTTTTATTTCCTTATTTATTTCACACACTTGATTACCCCTGACATAGATTGCTACTCCGCCTCCTTTCCTAATCTGCCCATCGGTATGGGAATAATTTGTAACCTGCACTTGGTATTCGACAGGTAACTCATGTGAGTAGGTTGATCCATGTTTCAGTGAATGCTATTATATCGATTTTTTGGTACATACCAAGGCCCGAATATCATCCATTTTACTTTCATACTTCTACTGTTCGCATAGAAGACATTTGGGTTAGTTGTGTTCTGAGTCCTCCTTTGCTGCGTTTAGGTTTAACTCCCTGCCTAATTTGTTTTTGTCATCATTCCTAACACTATTTCTTGTAACCTTCACTTTGTTTCTTAATTCGCTCCCACTGCAGTCTCTCCACCCCCCATGTTCACATGTTTTAGCAGTTTAAAGACTTCTTTACATCTTTGGACTGCCCTTCGAGAGTCCCAGCCAGGGTTGCTATTCCATCCCTAGGACAAATGCACCCTATCCCTAGCATAAAGGTCCCTTCTGCCGTAGAAGGTTCCAGTTGTCAATGAACACTGATATTGACTTGCCATATTTGGTCAAGACGCTGCTGACACCAACTGCCCTTGACAACCATTCATTTCAAATCTCCCCTAGGCAGGACCACATGATAGGATCCCTCCCAGACCTAACACGTTCTATAGCTGTCTTGAACTTATAAAATAGTTCTTCACTTCCACACCGCCAATATCATTGCCTCCCTGCACTAAGGCAGATAATGGGTTTGTTCCCATTACCAGTCAAGATATTGTCCATCCTGTCAATTATATCCCCACCCCCAGCCCTGGCAAATACACTCTCATCCTATTTTTTATCTTTAATGCAACAGCTCTGTCCATGTATCACCGTACCTGCGAGCTGCCAAGAATCAAGATTTTCTTACATTCCTTGTCAGTCTTATCCATGACTATACCAACGTCCAATTCATCTATCAAGGACTGAAAGAGTTGGTACACTTAGCTGTTGCTGTCGTTGTTGTCGTATCCTTGGTGTATTTTTTTTCTACTAGTTTGGTTTGTTCCCTCTCCTCACAACCTTCCAATAGCCTGGAGTTTTCGTCAATCACTGGCTTTCCTTTTGCCCTTGCTTTCTTCCTTTCATCCTCATATCTCTTTCTTTTAATTTTTCAAGATATCTTCTCTTGGCCTTCCAACTTCGGCTCCCCAGAAGGGCACAGCCCCACCACAAGTAGCACTTGTCATTACCGAGAGATGTTTTTGACGGAAATTTATACTGACGAAAGTTTTATACTTTATACTTGATTTGAAAGTTTGTTTATACTGACGGAAGTTTACACTGATTAAAGTTTTTACACTGACGGAAGTTTGTTTTACACTGATGGAAGTTTGTTTATACTGACGGTTTTTTTATACTGACACGTTTGTTTACACTTGACGGAAGTTTGTTTACACTGACGGACGTTTGTTTACACCGACGGAAGTTTGTTTATACTGACTGAAGTTGTTAGAGTCTTTACACTAACAAAGTTTATTTACACTGAAAAACTGTTGACAATGCCAGAAGTTTGTTTACACTGACAGAAATTTAAGTTTGCACTAGATAGAAGTTTTATATACTGACAGAAATTTGTTTATACGGACAGAAGTTTGTTTTATTTCTAGTTATCTATTCTTCCTGATTTGTCGTTTCTAAAAAATTAACATCGTCTTATTTATTTATTCTCCGTAAACGTTTGTTGTTTTACGAGGAAATGTTTATCATTCAATCGTGAAACGTTTGTTATTCTTCCGTCGAAAACTTTATTCTTTGACACTAACCAGGGTATAATATCTCTCTCTATCCTTTTCCCCTTTTCCTCCCCACAAACCCCTCACTTCACCTCAATCCCTGTCTCTTCTTCCCTCTCACTTCTCTCCCCCACTTCTTCTTCTTACTTTATTACTTTCCTTTACTCCCTCCTCCTTCATTCACATCCTCTCTTCTATTCTGCTCTTCTCCTTCACTATTTCTCTACCTTTCATTCTTTTTACTCCTCTCCCCACCTCTCCCTCACTCTCTCTCCCCTCCCCTCCCCTGCTCTTCCTCAGACCCCAATACTCTTCCCCTCCTCACACTCTCCCCCCTCCTCTTCCTCAGACCCTAATACTCTTCCCTCTTCCTCACACTCTCCCCTCCACCACCACCCCTTCCTCAGACCCTTATATTTTCTCATTCTCCCTCCCACCCTCACTCTCTTCCCTCTTTCCTTTCTCTTTCTTTTCCTCACTACCTCCTTCTCTTTCTTCTTCTCACCCACACTCTTTCTTTCTCTCATTCTCCCTCACTCTCCTCACTCCCTTTACTCTCCTCACTCTCCCTCCTCTCCTCCCTCTCCTCACTCACTTTCCCCCCTCTCCCTCCTCCCTCCCTTACTTCTCCCTCCTCTCCCAGGCTCTCACAACAGGTGGTAGAGTAATGGCCACTACTTCTGTTGCGTCTAGCACGTTGATCACCCCCTGACACCCAACACGAGCACCCCACACACCTAATAATGTCCCCTGGCCTGCCTTTGTCCTGCAGTGGCTTGTGTTTTCTTGTCTTGTCCTTTTGCCTGCCATACTGCCTGTCCTGTTTTATCCTGCCTGTCCCTGCTTTTATCCTGCCTTGTCCTGCTTATCCTGCCTTGTCCTTCCTTTAACCTGCCTTATCCTTCCTTTAACCTGCCTTGTCCTTCCTTTAACCTGCCTTGTCTTTCCGTTAACCTGCCTTGTCCTGCTTTTATCCTGCCTTGTCCTTCCTTTAACTCTCGCTCTTATCCCTTCCGTTAACCTGTTTTGTCCTTCCTTTAACCTGCTCTGTCCTGCTTTTATCCTGCTTTTGTCCTTCTTTAACCTGCTTATCCTTCCTTTAACCTGCCTTTGTCTTTCCGTAATCTCGTCTTGTCCTTCCTTTTTAACCTGCCTTTATCCTTCCGTTAACCTGCTTGTCCTTCCTGAACTCGCTTTTGTCCTGCTTTTATCCTGCCTTGTCCTTCCTTTAACCTGCCTTATCCTTCCTTTAACCTGCCTTGTCTTTCCGTTAACCTGCCTTTGTCCTTCCTTTAACCTGCTCTTTTTCCTTTAACCTGCCTTATCCTTCCTTTTTAACCTGCTCTTGTCCTGTTATCCTGCCTTTGTCCTTCCTTTAACCTGCTTTATCCTTCTCTGTTAACTTGTTTTGTCCTTCCTTTTTAACCTGTTTTGTCCTGCTTTTATCCTGCTTTTGTCTTTCCGTTAACCTGCTCTTGTCCTTCCTTTAACCTGCCTTTGTCCTTCCTTTTAACCTGCCCTTGTCCTTCCTTTTTATCCTGCCTTTTGTCCTTTCCTTTTATCCCTGTTATTGTTCCTTTCCTTTAACCTGCTTTGTCCTTCCTTTATCCTGCCTTTCTTCTTCCTTTTCTACTTGTCTTGTCCTACTCCTTTCCTTGCACACAGCCTTTTCTCTGTGTGGAATACAAAGTCGGCGAGAGGAGGAAAGAACAAAAGAACTTTTAATTTACTTAAGATCCAGCCGCTGTCCCTGTGTCCGGCCAATTACCAGAAGCCATCAGTAAACAGGTTAATTTTAGCAGGAAAGAATCACTGAGTACTGCAGTTGAGTGTACATTTTCCCAGTAGTTTCCTGCTAAAGTAAACCTAAATCAGTAATGGCTTTTGGGGAAATTTCCTGAGGTGTTGTTGAGGAAGTCGACCACGTCCTACTGACAGGTTCTTAACAAAAAATCACAGTAAGTTTTCCCTCTGCTCTCCCTACTGGGTGTGTATTGTGTTCATTACAACAAAAATATTACACCCGGGGAGAAATGAAAGACTGACAATGGAAAATAATGAGTACATCGTAAGAGGCTGATTCATTCACTATCTAGAGATGTAATATTCATCTGTAAAAGCCAATAATAAAACGAAAATAAAATCTGTCGGTATACAACTGATAAAGTTAAGATGCCTGAGAGTTCTTCACTATTCAGAGGTGCTTGATCCCCTTATCGTTAGGTGTGTCATGGTGGGAGTAATACGTAACTGAACGAAGTATCGAT
>NW_024720002.1:0-5778 GCF_018991925.1 Homarus americanus
TAGAAGTTACGTATTGCTATCAGAGTATGCTAACACAAGTGAATATCCAGAGGATGCTTCACTAAGGACGATATTCAAACGGCTGATACACAGGTATTTTTATGGCGGGGAATGACGTTAGACCAATTAAAAAGCATTTTAATTGGATTGATACTTGACAAGTAGTGGTGAACGTATCGTATTTGAGATAAAAAAAAATATCTAACCGGTGTTGATGTACGAGATCATTATGAGATATTCCTCGTGGACACATATACTGATAGTGATGAGGACAGAATATACTCATTAACACTGAATGATAGCACTTTGACAGATCGGCATTGCTTTCCCATTTGTAACAACAACAACAAAAGCATCAACAATAGTGTTATGACAGCTCTTAACCAATAAGTTGCAAGTACAGTATGACGATGCTCAGGCCAGAAGCAGATGAGGAAAACAAAATAATCTATCAGAAAGTTATCTTCGAACACAAAATATTTGTTGTGTGAGAGAAACTAGAGGTCATTTAAGTTAAACATTTGTCGGCAAATGACCTAGTCTTCAGAATAAATATTATTAGTATCAACATGACAATAGTGTTTACACAAGCTGGCGCCTGTGTTTCCGTAGCAGTTCTCTCTGGGTTTTACTAGTATATTTATATTATATTTATAGTAAATAAGGAAGTTTGATGACCGTACTGAGTAAGAGGTAAATAACGTCATGGTTAAATTAATGCCAATAAATAAATGGACAGAAATAAACAACGAGGACTTAGAAATGTATTAAAAGCTGATATATGAGCGTCAGATGACCGGTCTGTTTGGGCCAAAAGATCTGAGAGAGTATCAGTGATTTACTTCACTCCAGCCAATCTCCTCACTAGGACCAGTCTGTACAAACTTCTATTTTCGTCATTCCAGCTCTGCTTTTCTCGCATTTATTTTCCTTCTCTCTTCTATCACAACCTGGTCATTATCACAGGCTTCTGGCCTGTGTGTGTGTGTGTGTATGTGTGTGCGTGTGTGTATGTGTGCGTGTGTGTATGTATGTGTGCTCTTATCTCTTCTCCCCATTCTTCCTTTCTTCTCACTACCGCCTTCTCTTGTCTCCATCTCTCTACCTCCTCCTCTTCACTTCTCCTCCAATATCTCCTTCTCGGTATAATTACATGATGTTGTCCAGCTGTAACTATTCTGTGTCACTTCAGCAAAGTCAGTCAAGGTTGATGCTCTTGCTGACGAGCTGACACTTACCAGCTGACGCTCTAACTGGCAGTCTCGTCCAGGCGCCAGCATTTGCACTAACGAAATGCCACCTTCATTAAAAGAATTTCACTCAACATTTGTATATATATATATATTTTTATGTGTGTGTGTGTGTGTGTGTGCGTAATATATAAGTGTTCTGTAATATTTTCAACCATCCAACAGCAATATAAAACAATGCTGCTCCGTGAATAGTTATACAAAGGTTTTGAAAAGGAAAACCCCGTCACAGTTGCCAGATAAGAAGGAACCATATGGAACAGAATGTTATTCAGATGTGTTGAAGAGGTTATTGTAGTTGTTTACAAGAGTCAGCTGAGGATAAGTCTGAGGAGAAATGAGGACTGAGAATGCCTTAAAGTGCATGACAATACCAAATATAAATGGATGAGAAATTATATCAAAGTAGGCTGAAAAATTTTGCTGAGTTAATTACATGAAATCAAAGACAACATATTAGGTAGAATAATGATGTTGTTTATCTTACGTTGGGTTAAGGATGTAAGATAATATAAAGTATGAAGAAGAACCATTCGTCAGGTGTACCGTTCACTCTAGGAAAACACCTTACCAGCACAGAGACCACACCAGCACAGGACCACACACCAGCACAGGACCACACACCAGCACAGGACCACACCAGAGACCACACACCAGCACAGGACCACACACCAGCACAGGACCACACCAGCACAGGACCACACACCAGCACAGGACCACAGTAGGACAAGACATACACACACATAAGGACACGGAGAGAAAGACACATAAAACGCGAGAAGCATCAAATAAACGTCATGGCAGAAGAAACAAGATATATGAGTGAGACGACAAAGTTTACAAGCAAGAATTCTGTGTCGACCATCACCGTATAACAACGTAGAGTCGAAAAAGATATAAATAAGTGGATAAACAGAAAATGAATAAATAAATAGATAAATAAACAAATAAATGGACATATAAATCAATAAATAAATAAATAGATTAATATATATTTTTATAGAGGAAAGGAAAATGTTGGCTGAATAGATGTTTGTATCTGAAAGAAGAATAAATTAATTGCTTTTAAAGTTATACTATTCAGGGGAAAGAGATTATTTATCTATAACTGTCTAAATAATTCTTATCATCTTTTTTGTATTGTTTTTTAAAGTTAAAGAAGTTACGTAAGTCACAAAGCTTAGAAGATACGCAAGTTGATGCTTGGAATAAATTTTCTCTGGATAACGTCACAGAGGGCGGTTTATCGTTGCCCCTTTATCGCAAAAAAAAAATAAAAAAGCCCCCGAATCACAGTTATATGTGGGGCCCAGCGTGTACTGCCTGCACCTAAAGATGTAATTCATATGGAAATTACCCTGTCTGGGGGAACCATTAGCTGCGCCTTCAAGAAAAAAATGCTGTACGGTTTATTGGAGTCAACTATTGTACTGTTGGCTCACGGTGGGTTCTTATCACGAGTAATATTTCAGGCGATCTTTTCACATTCACAGATACGATCCTCATTTGTTTGTGTCTACCTGTTATTTGTGAATTTATATAGACATAGATGAACATTAAGGGACTACGAGCCTCTATTGTTTATGTCTACCTGTTATTTGAATAATAGATAACTGGACTACGAGCTCTATTGTTATGTCTACCTGTTATTGTGAATTTATATAGACATAGATGAACATTAGGGACTACGAGCCTCTTTTATGTCTACCTGTTATTTGTGAATAGACATAGATGATCATTAAGGACTACGAGCCTCTATTGTTTATGCTCCACTATTTGTGAATTTATATAGACATAGATGAACATTAAGGGACTACGAGCCTCTATTGTTTATGTCTACCTGTTATTTGTGAATTTATATAGACATAGATGATCATTAAGGGACTACGAGCCTCTATTGTTTATGTCTACCTGTTATTTCAGAATTTATATAGACATAGATGAACATTAAGGGACTACGAGCCTCTGTTTATGTCTACCTGTTATTGGTATATCAAACTCTGAATGAATTTTGTTAGGTATAAAACCAACTTCACATAGAGCTAGACGGACATCACATGATTTTGGTATTAATAATTTAATCACATATCAGTGGGCCGCGGGAACACTGTTGAATGAGGAATTGTGTCTCTTACTATAAAATATTCAACATCGCGTGAAGGTAATCCAGTGAGCAGGAGGGAGTGACGACCGATGAGTGTAAAGGAATTTATGTCTGTCGGCTCTTACCTGCCAGTGGTAAATATTAAGGTATTTTTAACTGATACGTGAAATATAATCAAACGACAACTGAAAAAACCCTGTAGTAAGACCCAGATTAATGATACGACTCGACTTCAAAAAATCGGACCGTGGAATTGATTATTGGCGGCATTAACCAAGTTTTACCCTAAAGACCAGGGGAAAAAAAATCATACGCCCGGTAGTGACGCACGAGACAAGAGCCGCTGGCGGGGAGAAATTAGGCGAAAACATTTATCGGAAAATGACTGTCATTTAATCAGTCAGGAAAGGCGGACAAAAGAACTGACCACGCACCCAAAAATTATCCTCCACACATCAAGTAGTCAGGATTATAATAGTGATTTATTACAACTCATGAAAATTTTTGGATATGTGGTGAATTATGTTTGTTTGATGAGAGAGAGAGAGAGAGAGAGAGAGAGAGAGAGAGAGAGAGAGAGAGAGAGAGAGGTTTTACGGTACTGCTGGTGTGAACAAATACTAGGACGGTAACATCTCACAATACTGCTGTCGTAAAGCTATTCGTATAATACTCCTGAGTCTTGCCATAATACTCCTGTTAACATCATAACTATCAACTTGGAACGCTACTTAGACCCACGTCGTGTCTTTAAGTATATAATCCTTATATCAAACAAGGGCACTTTTAACCTTACAGAAATTATATCATTACACGAAGATATTTTCACTTATACGAATTTTTAAGTATAAATTTACAATGCTGAAATCCAAACATTATTTATTTTCTTGATGTCTCTTGATTATTTGAACTTAGAAAATCATTATACAAACATAACTATTTCTACACAATACCCAATTAAAAACTAATTGTAAAATCATGAACATTTCTACATTAAGGTCCAGGTATGTAGAAAAATATAATTGTTTTGGTGCAAAAATCTCTCTGACTCTGGTCGACTCTACAAAAACCAGCTGAAAAAAAAACGTGAATGGGAATTATGTCCTCGGAGGATTATTAAACACGAATGGAATGTTTTGTGTTACGCTGCTGAGTTGACAGAGATGATATAAAACTTCTGACTAAAAGAAAATGTGTGTTTTGTGTGTGTGTGTGTGTGTGTGTGTGTGTGTGTGTGTGTGTGTGTGTGTGTGTGTGTGTGTGTGTGTGTGTGTGTGTGTGTGTGTGTGTTTTGCCACCCAGCCATTCACCCAAGGCCTTCGAGAGAAACAGATCCTCTCACCCGCTCACCCACACTGCCACCCACCCACACACCCAACCAACCTTATCTCAGAGACACACGTATCTATTCACAGAGTTCCAGTGTGTGTCTTAGAAATGACAAAGCCATCTATTGTGTATACGAAGACCTGAGAGAGAGAGAGAGAGAGAGAGAGAGAGAGAGTTTTGTAGAAAGGAGAAAAGTCAAAGAATGAATAATCCCTGGTAGAAAGAGGTCATTGTGTGTGTCCTATACGTCAAGGTTCCTCGGATCTTCATTAGTGCATAAAAGACTGTAGCACTGTGGCTCAGAGCGTGTAAACATGGCTGAATGGGCGTGCGTGTCGAGAGAGAGAGAGAGAGAGAGAGAGATGCTGCTGATACACTTACACATTTTACCTGTTCTTTGACCCTGAACAACACAGCAACTCTAGGGTGGGGGAGGGGTATTGCCATGATGATTGCAGATACATATACCAAATATAAACACTGTAGTTCTACCCTTTCCCGACATACTGACTTCATGAACTACACAGAAACAGACTACACTGACCGCCCTATACTCCGGTGACCCCGTCGGTGTGTAATGATGACCTCTGGGGAAGCGTGACCCATTTTAATATTGTATAGAACTTATTATTTTTCATTGTTTACGCCACAGGGAAAAATGACGAGGATATTGCTTAAATTTTTCGTTTTTGTTTTAAGGTGAAATAAGATTCTTCCATTAGCAGTTAGAACATAAAAATACAAAGACCATTACGTAACCCCGCCTGAAACAATTTTCCAGTTCCATTTAGATGCTAAACTTCGTAGAATAAATTGTCGATATTGTGAGGTAAAACGGAGAATCAGTCAGAACGACAATACTTACATGTTTTTCCTAGTGCCGAGGAAATGAAAACAGGTCCACAGAAGGACGTGGTTCCTTGTTCAGGGGAGATTCCATAGTAACAACATTCTGGGTCCTGATTCACAAAGGTCCTCTGAAGTGTGAAATAAATAAGGAAATAAAAACTGAGAGGAATACAGAAACAATTTGGATAGAATTAAGCGACGGTCGGGAAAAATTAATCACAGGAGTAAAAGACAACTGACCATGAC
>NW_024720003.1:0-20873 GCF_018991925.1 Homarus americanus
TAAATAACTGTATGAACTGGGGACAAGTTTGAGAATGTTTTGTGAGGAAGAAAAGTACAAATTGGGGAAAAAACAGCTTTGATATGAACAAATTACTGGATTAACGTAAATGGGAAAAAACGCGTCTTTAACTAGGAAAAAATGAAAGAATGGAAGGAAATTAATGTAAATATAACGTGAATAACCAAGAATGAAGAATAGAAGGATATTATTAGATGTAAAATATGTATAACCAGGAAAGAAAAAAAAATAAAGAAAAAGTAATAAAAAATAGTGAATAACCGACGGAAAAAAATGAATGAATAAAAATTGAAGACAAAATATATATAAAAATAATAAAAAATAGCATATAAAATAAAATAAAATAAATACGAATATATATCAGAATAAATTGAAACAAACTGATGTGAAAATAGATATCACGAGGAATTATTTTTAAATAAACCCGAGAAAAAAAAGTTGTTCCATGAAACCTTTGAGAAAAATTAATTGATTTCCATAACTGCTAGTGGTACTATGTGAGTTCAGAACGTCATAGCTACACAAGTTAAAATTCAGAACTGATATTCACAAATAATTTAGATTTTTTTTTAAGTTACACTCAGTCATTTCTCCTAAAATAACTATGCTGAGAGAGAGAGAAAAAAAAAAGATGGGTGGGTGTGTGGGTTGGGATGACGGATTGAACTAGCGACCCTCAGGTCAAGAGACAAGAGCCGTACCCACTCGACCACCACACCTCAACTAACTAATCAACCTACACCTATCGTAGCCTATCTAACCTAACCTAACAGAAAATCTTACTTTACCAGAGAGTGGGACGGACACAAGTTGACATCACGGTCGTGTATGAACCAATCAGCGACCAGCTTTACCCACATACGAGTGGATCTTGTACGCAACAAGCCCGACTCAGGTTATAAAGCCAATAAAGAGTAACACTCAATTAGCACAGCTCCCTTCAGATGCCATTAAACCTCGACCTCATAGCTGCAGGAGGACCTATCGAACCAATGAAGTTTTTCGCTGTTGATCACTGTTTATCTTCCTCCCCTTCTCCCTCTGCTTGACTAAAGGAGTCACTCACCTACTTCCATGGCCAGTTGGTCACTCACACGTGTAGATAGTCCAGTCAGTGCGGTTTGTGAGGTACGCGGTCACTCATACGAGCCCTTGATCATGTTGGTATTGTCTACGGTCACTCACTCAGTCATTTATACTTTCCTTCTCGTTATTTATGTCCCTCCTCCTCTTCCTCCTCCTCCTCTTCTTCTTCCTCCTCTTCGTCCTCCTCCTCCTCTTCTTCATCTTCCTCCTCCTCAAACATGAGTTATGTGAGGATGTAAAGTCCTGGACACACACACACACACACACGCACACACACACGCCACATTTTCTCTAAAGTAATTATCATGATAAGTGTCAGGAAATAAGAAAAAATGTAAAAGAATAACAGATAAGAGAGTCACTAAAGATAACTCGGGTAAACAAGTGGAAGAAGAAGAATAGTTTAAATAGTTTATATTATTATTATTATTATTAAGAACGGTGACTTAGCCCCTTGAGGATGATGACTTAACCCCTTCAGAACGATGAATTAACCCCTTCACAACGATGAATTAATCTAGCACTTACTGGGTTAAGATAACATATTCATAGGATTAACACAGTCATCGCCCATGGATTAAGTTATCATACTCAATGGATTAAAATTATCCTTACTCATTGGACTATTCCACTGTACTCAGGGGTTGGCATCGTACTAAAGGGGTTTAGATACTTTATTTATCAGGCTATTTGAGTACAATGAAATAGTACTCTAGAGCTTAAGATACCGTACTCACTGGGATCGTCTACTGCACTCAGAGGTCGGCGTCGTACCCAAAGACGTATGATTCTTCACTAACGGCGATATTGACGACGCCATCACACACAGTTATCTAGTCACACAAATCATTTATACGACGTAAATAGAAACGTAAAGGCGTTCTTTTACTCTATTGGTTCTTCTTCTGGTTCGTCTGTTTTTTTAGCTTTATTCCCATCTTTTTTTTCCCGTTTCTTCTTCTTTTTCATTTTTTATATTTTGTTTCTTCTTTTATTTCCTCCTATTTTCTGTTCTGAGTTTAATTTGTCTTCTTCATTTATTCCTTCTTCTTTTTCTTCTTCTTTTCTTCTTTATTCCCTTGTGTTTTCTCCTTATTCATTATCATCACCTTCTTCTGCCTCCCCTGATTAAACGCACCAGATATAGTCACGGTCTAATGCTGTCCTTGGTGGAGATAGTACAGTGTTAGGTCAGGTCAGGTCAGGTCAGGTCAGGTCAGGTCAGGTCAGGTCCTTGATTACATTAGCGAGGATAATTTATTAACCCCTTTATGCACGGGAGTCTCTTTGAGCTGAATAAAATCATCATCTATCCCTAACCTAATCAAATATTAACAGTAACGTCCCAGTAGTGAAGGGGTTAACACATTACTTCACATCCATTACCTGTAAGTAGCTTCACCAGGTGGGGGGTCGGTAACCATTAGCAGAGGAAGCCAAGGTATAAATATATATCACTGTAAATAGAACCATTAATCTTGGGAAGCAAATAAGAAGAATTAGAACTGTGCTAATTAATCACTTGTTAATATATTACAAGGTTTGTTATTGAGGAAATCGTGTAAGTAACTTTGTACCATTGGAGAACTGTAAGTATATCGTAAGACATTAGTAAAGTAACACTGTACCACTATAAGTATATCGTAAGTAACACTGTACCACCGATCACGATACGTATTTAAAAGAAAATAACAGCCAATAAATAACATAGAATACATTACTTCTACGTCACTGTAATAATGTAAACACTAACACCGTAGCAATGATTCACTATACAAATAAAGTGAAACGATGGAGAGAAAAAATTACAAAGGACAAGATAAACATAAAATCCTTGTAAACATAATTAACGAAAATCCTAAAAGAAATCGTAAAAGAAAAAAAATAGAGAATGAAGCGAATATAAAAATCTCACATAAGGGTATAGAAGAGACATTAATCAGATATTGGTTATTGATACACAACACCTGAGTCGAAGAATGTTGTTATGTGTAAGATAAACAATAATGTAACCTTGAAGTTAATCATAGATACTTGTTTACATAAATACATACACAAGAATGTATTATATGTACTTTAATTCAGGATAGGATACATATGCACATACATATTACACACACACACACACACACACACACACTCTACCAATACCTATCTGGACTAAGTCTTTCCCGAAGCATAACTCGAACACACAACAGCTGCAAAGAAATGTGAACACCAATCGTCTCTCAAAATCATCAACCAGGAAGAACGAACAGCACTTGACATTGACCCCTCAATCAACAACACCCAGTAGTCTCCTTTACCAAGAATCTGTAGTGTTTCCTTACTGCTATAGTCAATCAGGCGCTGGTATGAACAGTCACTAGATGAACGGACGACTAAATTAATACTTGAGCTGGTGGTGACTGTGGTGGTTTTGGTTAGGTTAAGTTTGGTTAGGTGAGGTTAGATTTTATGGAACTAGGAAGGGGATCGAACCAGGTACTCAAGAATGTACTCGATAACCCCATCACCACGTAACCAACAAGTGTACTCGCCTCAACTTGGATATGCTCAAGACACGGGTTATTCCACTGGTCGTCTGCGGAATGTGAAATGATCGTTTTTCTTGTGACTGAACCTTCAACTATCCGATATCGGTGGTTGTAATTCACTCTGATGTTTGTGTCACTGCTATGGTACACGAATCTACACCCCACCTAACCACATACCCATCCATCCACACACCCACGCAAGCCACCCACACACAACATGACAATTCCTCACGACACACAAAACGAAGGTATATTATCTGAGGTGTAGTTGAAAGACAATATTTCTCATTTATTCTGAAGTTATATAAAAATTTTTTTAACATAATCTTTAATAGTTTTTCTTACCATTATATAACTTAACGCAGAATACATGTAATTATTAATATTATTTTTTTCTTCTTCTGCTAAATGAATTAAACATTCATATTTACATATCTTCAGTATGAGTGGAATTCATTGTTTTCCAATTCCACTTTTTTTTTCTCTTTTAGCTTTTATTTAATCAGAAATGAACGAGAGGAACTTTTTTTTTTACGGCACTGGCTTTTAACTCATTGTTTTATTTGTTATTTTTTTGTTTTTGTTTCCCATAGCTTAGTTAACAGCTAGAGTTGTTATGTTTTTATGTTTTTGTTTTTAGCCTGTGTTATGAGAGAGAGAGAGAGAGAGAGAGAGAGAGATAACTATCACTTTTAAACTCTCAATTTCCTTTCCTGGAGTTCCTATTTAGGACTTGTCGTAACCATTACTTCCTGATGCTTATCTAATCCACCTCTAAACCCTCACTGGATGCTCTTACATAGTTCACAATACACTTTACTCCCCAAATAATACAACAAATACTCTCACATACACACATTATAAGAATTATGTTACAATTTCAATATCTAGAATCCAAATCAATCACAGTGACTGCCAAGGACGTCATATAATCAATGTGCAATAATTCATGAAGTGATTGCATGAATAAAATATTACTACCAGAGTTTTACCTGCTGTTACCTGGTTACACCAAGGGGATAAAGTAACACAAAGTAACACAAATTAACTCTCACGGGGTAATAGTCAGAGTAATAGTCAGTTAGCTTTAAATTATGATGCCACAGCTTCCCAAGAGGGTGATAGTAACGTGTGAAATGTATACAACAAAAGCTTTCATTACTCACTGTATATTTTTTTACACTGTGGGAAATAAACTCTTCCTAGATCACTGCCACAACAGCGCTATCTACTGTATGTACAACTTTACCTTAATGATTTTGTTATTAATTAAAGATCACCTGAAGATTGGGTATTGCAGTTAAAATTTCACCTGATGATGAACCAACCTACACGTTATCTGGGGTTGGGTTGGGTTGGGTTGGGTTAGGTTAGGTTAGGTTAGGTTAGAGCGTACCGAAGATACATGCACTTCCTATACTGAGGTGATGGAAGTACAGCGCTGGTGGGAGGTCTTAAGTGTCGTGTGGTAGTGTGTGTGTGTGTGTGTGTGTGTGTGTGTGTGTGTGTGTGTGTGTGTGTGTGTGTGTGTGTGTGTCGTGTGGTAGTGTGTGTGTGTGTGTGTCTTTGTCTCACTCTTTTATCTCTCCCTCTGTTTATTCTCTCTCTCTCTCTCTCTCTCTTTCTCTCTCTCTTCCTACTTTTCCTTCTATCTCTCTCTTTCTTCTGTCCGTCTGCCTGTCTGTCTGTCTGTCTGTCCTGTCATGACCTACTAGTCAAGTATCACATTATGTGTAACTTGTCTGCCTCTTCCTATTGAACCACGAACCCCGAGATTCAGATCATGAATCAGAAGCATTTATGACAGAATAATGCATCAGGGTTTACTGTTTCGGGTTCACGGGTCTGAAAATCGGGTTTCGCACGGTACGGATAGGCGACAAGGCCTCTGTGGGTGACTAAGAAAAAGCGTATCGACAGGTGTGTCCCAAAACTACCTTTGTACTGGAAGATTTATGCATTGGCGTTATGCAATTTTTGCCTTTATTGACATATGATTCATTCTAATAATTGGGTCATTGATTTCGTTCCTTTATTCAAACTAGAAACATCATCTCATCTACTTGACATACGTAACACACACACACATACGTAAAACACACATATGTAACACACACACATACGTAACACACACACACACACACACACATGCGTAACATACACACATACGTAACACACACACATACGTAACACACACACACACATACGTAACACACACACATACGTAACACACACACACATGTAACACACACACATACGTAACACACACACATACGTAACACGATAAGTGATGTACTCAGGCACATATACCTGAGACTGTAACATTAATCATTTTTTAGGAAGGAACTTAATAACATAGCTCAGGTTCTCTCCTCTGTGGCTGAACGACTGTGTGTTCTTGTACTAGATTAGACATTATGGGTCCAGCTAACTACACAATTAGACAGGAATTGTGTGTGTGTGTGTTTACCTTGCGAATAAACAACCATAACTAATATAAAATCAATCTATTGACCTCTTATTTCTCTTACAAAGCGGAGGAAGAGAAACAAGCATAAGAGACTGATTTAAAAAACATTGTACTCACCAGGTGTAGTTAAGCACTGCCTTCCTGGGTCACTCACCTGAGGGAGGAAGGAACTTGTGGTTAGAACTAAATGTGTTATTTTCATGTGAGGATTATGACGTAATACCTTTACTAAATCAATAACATTAGTAATAACGTTACACCTGTAATTTGACGATAATGATGAACATAATGATGGCATATTTTTTACTCTCTCGTTGATAATAACGATAAATTGTCATAATCTATTTAATAGTTAATGATAAGGCTAATTACATCATTATATTTTTTTATTTCGTACTATTTAGGCTACAGACATTATTTTTACATCAATACTGATAGCAAGAATAATGACACTTAGAAAAAAAATATTGTTGAGCAGCTAAAGCCAGCGTCGTTGTGTCCTAGTTGTGTAGGTCACCGCGGCAAACACCTCCCCTTCACCTCTGCTTCACCACGAGGTCGAAATCTTGTCTCTTTGTGTTGGGAGTCGAGACTTTTAGCAGCTGAGCCATGGCGTCTAGGCATCTCCAACCGTAATTAATGTACTGTTCTCCTTCAAGGCGTGGTCTCCTGTGGTCTCCTGTGGTCTGCTATCACGGGCAGTTTATATCCCGGATATTTCGCTGCCCTCCACCAAGCACTTGCCTCTCCTGTCGACTCTATCATGCTGTCACTGGATCTTGCCACACTGTCATGCCCGTTCATCTCAGTTATTCACGGTTAGTCTTTGGCCATCTATCCTACCGACCTGTCCAGACCCTCTCACCACACACTCCTTCACTTCACCCACCACTCCCATCCTAATCTCATATATCCTTCAAACCTCCTTCCTTCCTTCCTTCCTTAATCTATCCCCTGTTAAGGCTACTACGTGGATTAACAGGGTCCATCCTTAGCTTGTTCCGCCTCGCTTCCTGGACGTCTTCCCTGTACTAGTCTTGTTTCAGTGTATTTGGACCCAAGTTTGTTTTTAGTTTTCCCTCAGCAGCTAACCATCTTACGAGTGTTTATTTTTTTTACCTTACCACCTACAGGAACGATAAAATACCTGTTTTTAATCCGTCTGTATGTTTGTATATCCCCACGGACACTACAGGAAAAATCATGCGTACATTTTGGCACCAGTATCGCCGTTAAGAGAGCCAACACCCAGTTGAATATGTAAGTCACTAAACTACATAATTTCTCTATATGTTCTTTCAGGTTCTCTAGCAAAAACTACTCATTACCATATCTTCATCTACATACATACCTATTCCCCTTAACTTTCACAAGACCATTAAAACACTTCAATATTTTTCTTTGTCAATAATCCAATTGTTATTTACAATCTTTCATGATAAAAAATACTGGAAACTAATTCATATATGGTAGAATTTAATCTGTTTTTTATGTTATTTAAAACAATCTTATTCCCCGTCTGCTCTGTCTTCCCCAGATTACTATGGCCATACTCAGTCAATGAACAACAAAATAGCAAAATGTTCCCCCACCATAAAAAAAAGAGTTTTTCTCAACGAATATTGCAAGTGATTAACAGCTTAGGAAATTCTACTACCACTGATGCAGCCCGGCACACTGTGTGGTAGGGGGCGGGTGGGGGGGGGAGAGTGGTTGGTGGGAGAGGTGGGTGGTGGTGGGGGTGTATTAGTAGTTGGAGGAATACAAATTTTAGAAACAAGAGAGAGGGAGGGAAGTATGAAAGGAAGCAAGGGTCGTAGGCAGCATGAGAGGAGGAATAGAGATGTAGGAGGCATAGGAAAAAGAAAACGGAGTTACTTGTTAAAGGGAAAACTATGTTATTACCGACCGAAGACTTAGACTGAAATGGAAAATATTACGATTTTCATTTAAATCTGATTATTTTCTTTGTTTATTCTTGTGTCTTTACTTAATACATCTATAAATATACTGTAGAGTTTAAGTGAGTGTTGTTCTGTTACACACACACACACACACACACACACACACACACACACACTCTACCACTACCCTCTGCCTCACACACGGGCACAATTTATATTCAAATGAGACCGGTAAAATGAAGAGAGCTGAGGGCGTATGACTGGCTTATGAATCAGTTGTCAGCGAGGGATGGGGAAGCACGATACCTCCTCCTCTCCCACCCTTTCCATCCTGTTCCATCCTGCCTCCTGTAGGTACATGATCCATCAGGTTTAAACGCGTGTGTCGGCAGGTAACAGACAATCACAGCTCTATGACATTGAAAGAGATGATGCTGACTATGTATACAGTTTAAGACGCCTATACTACCACGAGAAAACATGCAATAACGTTACTCCCTCATCTTAATTCTGTAGCGATTATATGTACGACTCTCTCTCTCTCTCTCTCTCTCTCTCTCTCTCTCTCTCTCTCTCTCTCTCTCTAGGAATACTATCGACTAGAACTTATTTTGTTATCTTTATGAAACTCGTAAATAAAATATAGTTTATTTAGAATGACAAAATGGACTGGCTTATTATTTTTATTATTATCTAAACAAAACTTACAGAAAATAATAATAAGAAAATAATGAAACTTTTCCTTCATCTAGTTAATTTATCTTACAATTACCTGGGTGCTTAAGCGGGTAATTCTGAGCAGTAATAAAAGGCGTAACGAGACCTTCATGTTCACTAATTACCGAGAACATCACTTATTTTTACGAAGACTCTAATTGTCTCGCTGTCTCTCAAGACTTCGTTACCACTTACCTTATTGGGGTCATAAATCTTCGTTTTTTTTATGGCTAACTATAAATATTGAGTAATGTATAAATGTCTATGTCTTACACCTGTCTTTCTTTGTGTGTCTCTGTATGTGTGTCTGTGTCTGTCTGTCTGTCTTTTTGTCTGTCTGTCTGTCTGTCTGTCTGTCTGTCTGTCTGTCTCTCTTTCTCATATCGTTAATCCCTTTATATCCCTGGATTAGCTTAATCTCTCTCAGCTTCCCGTTAACAGTAAAAATTCGAGTCATAACCTAAATGTTTATCCTGACTCCGTTAACTGTTTTGTAATCGAGGGAAACAGAGACTCCCTTCTAGGTAATCATTTCAACAGCAACACAACGGTAACACAAGTGAAGGTAGTTATTGAGTCTTAGGTAGGTTAAGGACCGTACATATCATGGAGGATTCCTGGCGCGTTGGGAAGCTCCTGTCCACCAATTCCAGGATTATCTCGCCAATTCCTGGATTATATCGCCAATTCCAGGATTATCTCGCCAATCGCCAGGAATCCAGACCCTGCAGACTCCATTCCCAAGCCAGACAAGGTTCATTGGAGACATTTCGTGTTTATAACTACCAGATGAGCAATATATCCCTTCATTAAACAGTTTTATAAGTATTTCTTAAGGGATCAGCTTAAACTTTAACTCCTAGAAAAGCATAGAAAGCTTAAGAAAATGGACTAGATCATAATTAAGCTATCATGTCTTAAGGGATCAGCTTAAGCTTTAACTCCCTGAAAAAAAAATAGACAAAATGGACTGGATTATAATTAAGCTCCCATGTCTTTAGGGACCAGCTTAAGCTTTAACTCCTAGAAAAGTATATAAAGCTTAACAAAATGGACTGGATCATAATTTAGCTGCCATGACCACCCGAGTAAGTAATGTTACGGTAGATAAACTCAATACTGTACTTGGAAACATCGATATGAGTGGACGATTATGAATGGACTCGGTCTTCCGTTACTCACGGTTCCAGGGAGAGCTAAGAGGAGCATTCATGTAGCGTGAGGTCCCTGGTGTAACGTGAGGGTCCTGATGTAATGTGAGGACCCTGATGTAACGTGAGGGCCCTGATGTAACGTGAGAGCACTGATGTAACGTGAGGGCCCTGATGTAAAGTGAGGGCCATGGTGTAAGGTGAGGGCCCTGATGTAACGTGAGGGCCCTGGTGTAACGTGAGAGCACTGATGTAACGTGAGGGCCCTGATGTAAAGTGAGGGCCATGGTGTAACGTGAGGGCCCTGATGTAACGTGAGGGCCCTGATGTAACGTGAGGGTCCTGGTGTAACGTGAGGACCCTGATGTAACGTGAGGGCCCTGATGTAACGTGAGGGCCCTGATGTAACGCGAGAGCACTGATGTAACGTGAGGGCCCCGATGTAAAGTGAGGGCCATGGTGTGTAACGTGAGGGCCCTGATGTAACGTGAGGCCCTGATGTAACGTGAGGGTCCTGGTGGGTGTAACGTGAGGGCCCTGATGTAACGTGAGGGCCCTGATGTAACGTGAGGGCCCTGATGTAACGTGAGGGCCCTGGTGTAACGTGAGGGCCCTGATGTAACGTGAGGGCCCTGATGTAACGTGAGGGCCCTGGTGTAACGTGAGG
This sequence comes from Homarus americanus, assembly GCF_018991925.1. Taxonomy (NCBI): domain Eukaryota; kingdom Metazoa; phylum Arthropoda; class Malacostraca; order Decapoda; family Nephropidae; genus Homarus; species Homarus americanus. The sequence continues at coordinate 10,554 of NW_024720003.1, forward strand.
GCCCTGATGTAGCGTGAGGGCCCTGATGTAACGTGAGGGCCATGGTGTAACGTGAGGGCCATGGTGTAACGTGAGGGCCCTGATGTAGCGTGAGGGCCCTGATGTAACGTGAGGGCCCTGATGTAACGTGAGGGCCCTGATGTAACGTGAGAGCACTGATGTAACGTGAGGCCCCTGATGTAACGTGAGGGCCCTGATGTAACGTGAGGGCCATGGTGTAACGTGAGGGCCCTGATGTAGCGTGAGGGCCCTGGTGTAACGTGAGGACCCTGATGTAACGTGAGGGCTATGGTGTAATGTGAGGGCCCTGATGTAGCGTGAGGGCCCTGATGTAACGTGAGGACCCTGATGTAACGTGAGGACCCTGATGTAACGTGAGGGCCCTGATGTAACGTGAGGACCCTGGTGTAACGTGAGGACCCTGATGTAACGTGAGGGCCATGGTGTAGCGTGAGGGCCCTGATGTAGCGTGAGGGCCCTGATGTAACGTGAGGACCCTGATGTAACGTGAGGGCCCTGCTGTAACGTGAGGACCCTGATGTAACGTGAGGGCCCTGGTGTAACGTGAGGACCCTGATGTAACGTGAGGGCCCTGATGTAACGTGAGGGCCCTGATGTAGCGTGAGGACCCTGATGTAACGTGAGGACCCTGATGTAACGTGAGGACCCTGATGTAACGTGAGGATAAACATAAATATAGACGATAAACTAATGATACCAAGCTAAATTAATCTAATCTTAACATCATCTAACTTAATTTAGGTAAAGTTTGGTTACGTTGAGATAGCTAAAAACGGCTTCAGTGGAATCAGGTCAGCTTGATCGTATAATACACATTATGTATACTTAAATATGCATGACATGACATGAAATGACATGACATGACATTACATACGAATTACCAAAAAGTTATCTTTATTTTACAAAGTTGTCCTCAGCTATACATCCACAGTCAGCTAAACTAGGAAGTTAATCGACAGCTAACAAGAGACACTTAACACTCGACACTCGACAGCATTAACGATAAGACATCAGCTTTTAACAGTGAACACGTTGTAATATGATGATATAATGTGAAAAGGAGAGAGAGAGAGAGAGAGAGAGAGAGAGAGAGAGAGAGAGAGAAGACATGAATAGACAGCAGAAAGATACAGAAAAAAATAGATAAAATAAGACAGATAGAAAGACACAGACAGACATATACCACATCACAGTCACCACCCACACCCCCTCCCCTCCCCCACCCACCCTACACCACAGCTCTATACACAGAGGGGCACCCACTAATCAAATCTCAGCCTCTGATTATTTTTCATATTCCCCTGAGATCAAATTTCCCCAACGCCTAATAACAATGAAGGGGGGAGGGAGAGTGGTGTTCTTGTTGTTCTTCGTGTTCTTGTTCTTCGTGTTCTTGTTCTTCGTGTTCTTGTTCTTCGTGTTCTTGGTGTTCTTCTCATCCACTAATACCATCTCAACCTGTCTATAGTTGTTTATTTCAAGGAAGAATAAAATAATTTCTCTGGACTAAAATGTTATGGAAAAGTTGACCCTGAAGAGTCACAGAAATGAATAGGTCAAAGGTTGTTTAGCTAGATATTTTTTCATCGTATTTTTTTTTCTAAAATTTTGTGTTTTGATTCAATTTATATTTTTGTTATCAGTATTTTCGTAATTATTTTATTTTTTATCGTTATCTTTCTTCGTTCTTTGTTTCGATTTTTCCTTTTAATTATTTGTTTATTTTCCTCTCTCTCTCTCTCTCTCTCTCTCTCTCTCTCTCTCTCTCTCTCTCTCTCTCTCATGTACCAAAATATTTCTATAATCTGTCTATTCCTCATTTCTCTCTTTTCCTACAAATTTGTTAGGAAGTTGTTACAGTCAATTGATTTATTTAATTCTCTCACTCACTCTTTCTCTCTCTCACTCACTCTCTTTCTCTCACTCACTCTCTTTCTCTGACTCATTCTCTCTATGAATACTTGACTAAGCAGGACTCAATGTAACCAGAACTTCACCAAAGTATACGATAGAAAGTTTACCAGAACATCACAACTACAGGTGAACTCAATGTACACTTTCAAGTACTCATTCGCTCGTGTACACTAAGAATAATAAAAACCCAACCTTAGTACTGTACTTATTACCCACGAGGTGTACATTAACACACAAATTACACTTCATTGTACTTTACTATGTACTAATTGAACCTTACTAGTCTCTATTACCTCTTGTAATTATTCACCGACTCAATTACCTTCACTAGATTAACTATATGACTCATTATTGCGTAGTTGGATGAGTCATAGTTACGAGTTATTGTTACGTTCAAGTCACTATTGGGTGTTGAGTAACTGTCTTTATTCAGGTTTGTTTGTTTTTGTTGGGGATGAGTAATATTTTATAGATATTTACTCATGATTCACGATCTTTTGTAGTGAGGATGAGTAATATTCACCCATCACAACACAGTATAGTGAGGAAGAGAATATCCTTTGAGACGAGAAATACTCATTATTGGATCAGCTTTATCTTACTCACGGTTGAATATTAAATAATAATAAAATTAATTATTTAGGAAGACAGATTATGGTAAACCAGAGGAATACACCCGTATAATGGAGGTATATCTAGCAAGTTAAACCTGAGGAATATACCCGTATGATGAAGGTATATCTAGCAAGGTAAACCAGGGGAATATATACCATTATGAAGGTAAACTTAAGGTAAACCAGTGGGACGATGACTGTACACTACAATGGACCTAAATTATAGCAAGGTAAACCTGTACGCGAGCAGCAGTATATTCCCGGAAACTACTGATGCAAAGTGTGTGTGAGTGAGTGTGTGAGTGTGAGTGAGTGTGTGTGTGTGTGTGTGTGTGTGTGTGTGTGTCTGTGTGTGTGTGTGTTTGTTACCTGCACTTTCATCTTCTTTAATACCACGATTATGGAAGTTTGAAAGGAAATGCGTTTACAGGTTTATTTATGCATGCATGTGTGTGTGTGTGTGTGTGTGTGTGTGTGTGTGTGTGTGTGTGTGTGTGTGTGTGTGTGTGTGTGTGTGTGTATGTGTGTGTGTGTGTGTAATATTCCTGCATATTCACTACTGAAGAAGGGATCGGTCGTTCAGGAGATTCAGTCAATGCATTCCCAACAAGTTGTCATCCCAAAAGAATTCTAATGAATAAACATGAACAGAGGTGAGCCAGGGTACAATAATACCCCCCCCCCCACCACCTGCACCACCCACCAACACCTGGTGCCTCATTGACCCCTACCCCCAATTAATGTCAACGCCACCATTATCATCACTCACCCACTGTAAACTTCTCCTTAACATATACTCGTCTTAATTACTCCTTCACTCTTCATCATTGTAATTATTTTATACATAGGATGAATAATGAGAATCACAGCATTATGTAAATACTCTCCGATTCACCTTAAGGAACCAGAAAGTAAGATGGGTGATGTATAAAGATAATTTGTTCTACATTATTCATGAGTTAGATATTTTTACACAGTTAATCGTCCTGTGAGAGAGAGAGAGAGAGAGAGAGAGAGAGAGAGAGAGAGAGAGAGAGAGAGAGAGAGAGAGAGAGAGAGAGAGAGAGAGAGAGAGAGAGAGACTGACAAGAGTGACCAATAGACGCCACTCACAAGTGACAAGATCGCCGAAGTTTTCCTCAAGTTACTTTTCTGACTTGTAGAAAACCGAGGAAAAAACAGCAGGCAAAGAAGAAAATAAATAAAGAAGGAGGTATGGAAGAACAAGAAGAAGGGGAAGCAGAAAACACACACACACACACACACACACACACATACGAAACAAGAAGAACAATGAAGAACAAGAACAGGAGGAGTAAGAAACAGCATGAAACGTAAACACTAAGGTCCATTTTTTTTGTTCATAAATAAATCACACATCCTGAGGGTAGTGGTAGTTGATGATAGAGGTGGTAGTGGTGGTATTAGTGGTGATGGTAGTGGTGATAGTGATGGTGGTAGTAGTAATAGTGGTGGGTATATTGATAATGGTAGTGGTTGTGATAGTGGTGGTGGTAGTAGTGGTGGTGGGTATATTGATAGTGGTAGTGGTTGTGATAGTGGTGGGTACAATATTCCAAAACAGTGGTGATAGTGGTAATGGTAATAATGATGGTAGTGGTGATAGTGGTGGCAAGCACATGAGAGAGTCAGTACCAGTATCTCGGAGAGCCAGTCGTCAACATCTATCATCAAGAAGCGACCATAATCGATATCTAATGCCTGCAACCTATTTACGGTTATGGGTTTTCGATGCGTAGATGGCTCAAGTTAAGCTCATTATATCCGTCACTATGCCCAGGTAAACTCTTGGGGTTAAATTATGCCTTCCGTAATACTTGGTTACCTGAGGAAGACCAACCCCCCTCCCCCCTCCTCTACCTCTCTTTCCCCTAACACCCCACCCCTCCTTCACCACCCCCTCCTTTACCACCCCCTCCTTCATCCCACACCCTAATTCCAGTCCTCTGTTCCTACTATTCACCCTCCTCACCCCATCTCTCCCTACCTCTACTCACCTTCTGCTTTAGAGAGGAACGTTAATGTGCGTCAGGTGTCGAAGGTAGAGTAAAGGTCATCAAGGTGAGAGGCGGTTCTTCATCTGGGTTATATACTTTAATGACTCTCATAAGAGATTTGTTCCAGCCTTAAAAGAGGAAGATTATTATGAGGGAAGTTTATGCTGACACCAACGTCACGGCAGGTAAGGAGAAGGTAAATGACTCTCTGGTGTAGTGGTTATGAGGGTGTTGTTAGGGAAGGAAAACGCCAGGCGGAGATTGACTGCCTTTGCTGGCGCTGATTTTATGATACGAGTTAATGACACGTGAGAGAGAGAGAGAGGTGAGAGAGAGAGAGAGAGAGAGAGAGAGAGAGATTCTTCCTCCCTGACGTCAACATACACATACACAGGTAGCCTACACACAAACACACACAAACACACACATACACACACACACACACACACACACACACACACACACACACACACACACACACACACACACACACACCCCCACCCCACACACACACACCCCCACCCCACCCTCCACCCACACACACGTTAACAATGATCACGCGTCTCTCTTATGCCCGCCAGTCAGTTTTCGCGTCGCGTGCCATCGATTTACTGTCAGCATGTTTGTGGCGCGCCTCAGTGAGCAAAGTGGCGCACAAGTGGTCCTTAGGGGGGGGGGGAGAATGAGAGTTTTTTTATATTTGACGTTAAAGAAAATACTACCGAGAAATTGTAGAAAATGATTAAGTGAAGAATTCTGAAGGATCTGCCAAGGTGAGGTGACACTTAATGATTTGGTGCTGTCATAGACACAGGTAACATGACCCTTTTGTGATATCTGCAGCCATAAATACGAGGTCCGGTACACACACACACACACACACACACACACACACACACACACACACGCAAACCTACACACACACACATACGGAAGTTCAAGGAGCGGCATCGAGTTACCTTTTGAACACATTACACGGCCTCGTTCACAAGGCTTATTGTACTCGACATGAAAGAAAATACAGCAGAGGATTTTCCCAGTGTGGTCTTAGGAAGGAAGGTAAACAGAGGGAGAATAAATAGTGATATTTTCTCTCTTCTCAGCCTCTTAAGTGCCGCATAAACGGTGCTTGAGATCTTTTCCGCACAGGTGATAGGAAAAAAGCACTGCTGAGGACACTGCTAAAGGACACTGATAAAGGACACTGCTGAGGACACTGATAAAGGACACTGCTAAGGACATTGCTAAAGGACACTGCTAAAGGACACTGCTAAAGGACACTACTAAAGACAAGACCAGGATCGTTCAGGAGTTAAGAGTACAGGTGAGAGACATTACCTCCATCATATACACTGGAGGGATAAGTAGAGACAGGGAAGGGAGAGGTAGGAGAGGGATAGGCAAGGGAGGGAGAGGCAGGGGAAGGGGAGGCAGGGGAGGGAGAGGCAGGGGAGGGAGAGGCAGAGGAGGGAGAGGCAGGGGAGGAGAGGCAGGGAGGAGAGGGCAGGGAGGGAGAGACAGGAGGAGGAGGCAGGGGAGGGAGAGGCAGGGAGGGAGAGGCAGGGAGGGAGAGGCAGGGGAGGGAGAGGCAGGGAGGGAGAGGTAGGAGGAGAGTGGCGGTGGGAGGGAGAGGGTGGGGAGGGAGAGGCAGGGGAGGGAGAGAGAGGGGAGGGAAAAAACAGGGAGGGAGAGGCAGGGGAGGGAGAGGCAGGGGATGAGAGGCAGGGGAGGGAGAGGCAGGAGGAGAGGCAGGGGAGGGAAAACAGGGAGGGGAGAGGCAGGGGAGGGAGAGGCAGGAGGGGAGAGGCAGGGGAGGGAGAGGCAGGAGGGAGAGGCAGGGGAGGGAGAGGCAGGGGAGGGAGAGAGGCAGGGGAGGGAGAGGTGGTGGAGGGAGGAGGCAGGGGAGGGAGAGGCAGGGAGGGAAAACAGGGAGGGAGAGAGCAGGGATGGAGAGGCATGGGAGGGAGAGGTGATGGAGAGGCAGGAGGGAAAACAGGGGAGGGAGAGACAGGGGGAGGAGAGGCAGGGGAGGAGAGGCAGGGGAGGGAGAGGCAGGGGAGGGAGAGACAGGAAGGAGAGGCAGGGGAGGGAGAGGCAGGGAAGGAGAGGCAGGGGAGGGAGAGGCAGGGGAGGGAGAGACAGGGGAGGGATAGGCAGGGGAGGGAGAGGCAGGGGAGGGAGAGGCAAGGGAGGGAGGAGAGGAGGTGGGACGTTTGTACATAAAAGAGGCATAGAGAAGGTCATTCACGCGTAACTGCACAAAGAAGGCGTGAGAGTGAGAGCTTATTCCTTGCATTCTCTCCCCAGTATAAGAGAGAGAGAGGGGGAGGGTTGGGGAGTGGGGAGGGGCATTTAACCGTATTATTCGGGGAGTATAGTATAAATGGAGCTATTTCCTGTGTAATCTGGTGAGAGAGAGAGAGAGAGAAATACCTCATCATCATTTCCTTTATTACATCCAGGGAGAAAACACACTCGGGGTATTTCCTGGATTATATATAAAAAAAAGCAAAAAAAAAAAAAAGTTAAAAGCGGGGGGAAATTTCCTGTGTATACCGGGAAGAAAGCACACAGAGGGTCATCTCTTGCTTGGTGTCACTAGGAAGGAGGAGAGGGAGGTGGAGGTTCCATTGTCCCTGGAATAGAGCACAAGAGGAGAATGTTCCCTGTAACGCACCACTGCAGTTTAGATAAAAACATTTTCCCCTTTCCACAGTAATTCCTTCAGTTATCATCGTCCTATTGTAAATCTGGTGATGTTTGTCTCTCAAGAAATATTTCCTAGTCAAGAATAGCAACAAAAGAAAAAAGTATATCTTTATAAAACGAAAGAATTTACCGGCACGCACACACACGCACACACACGCACACACACGCACACACACGCCCACACACGCACACACACGGCTGAAAGTAAAAACCAATCAATGTCTTGTAATAGCAGGTAAGTGGTCAAGGTTTCATCACCTGAATAAAGTTCGTGTTCTAAAATAAACTTAATTATTTCCTATTTTTCATTCATGTTACAAGATGACGTCCATTCTCGAGCCAACCTTATATTAATTATATTTAAACAATGAACAACTATATCCTCATCCCTAATATTCCTCATTAAAGTCTACATACAGTATAAGGGTTTATTATATTACTCTACCTCGACCACCAAATACTTCGACCTGACGATGATATAATAACCCAAGGGCAGAAACACATTAATTAACCTGTAATATAACCTGAGATGTTTATTTTATCTCATAGACCAGAGAGCTGTATAAAGTCTTAATACTGATGATGTCTTATGAATGATATAGCTTAGATAAAGCTTAAAGACCTTGGATGTTAAGACGCAGTTATGTCACCATCTTCGTAAATCCAGATATTGAAGTTTAAAAAAGAGATCTGGTTCGTGTGTTTTTTTTTTCTAATGATAATACATAATTTTTCAATTTTTTATAATTTTGTTTCAACGTTGTTCATTTTAATTCAATCTGTTCAATAGGTCGTGATTCTTCATAGTAATATATAAAGAGATAATTTCACTACGTCGGTGAGGCACAAAAATGCTTCTTTGCCTGAACGCGTCTTTCTGTGGCCGTAGGGAGAACACACTGAGGGCCCTCCTGGTGCGTCAGTCTCCGGGCAAGTTTGTCATCATCGTCCCTCTCATATCACCCAGCGACCCTAAAACTCCTCAGGTCACCCCGAAGGGAAGGTCGTGTGAGACAAGGGATTATTTTGTTGAGGTAGTTGTCTCAGCAGTCCTCGTGTCAAGAAGTGCACTCCTCTCTTGGTTTGAGAGAGGAGAGGGTGTGAGGGAAGGAGGGAAGGTGTGGCTGTGTGTATAAATAACACCAAAATAGCATTGCTAGTGAAGGACATAACTTGATGTTAAGTGGACAGTTTCTAGTACAATTTAAGGATAATGAAGAGGAGAGAAACACAATTATTTTGAAGGTCCTGAAGGTGTTAGGTGCTTAGCTTAAAGTACTGGAGTCTGAAGTACATAGCTAGTAATTAAGGAGAAAATTACACAGATGATTTTTAAGTTAAGGCAGGTATGAGCATTCACTTTAGGTGCTGGAAAGGCTAGCAATACTCTGAAGACCAATGCGCAGTGGGTCAACGGGTTCATCACCACCAACTCCTACCAACTACGGTAAAACTTTGGTGGGAAATTCAAGGCGTATATATCCACTCCTCGTTCCTAAAATAAATTAACGTTTGGAAATAAATTTTAACCTCTTTTGAGCGTGAATTGAGTAAAGGAAGAAAACACTTAATAATGAGAAGTCAATAAAGTGTCTGACAAGGAAGGTGAAAAAAAATACTTTGTGGTCTGAGGTCTAGGTTGTATGTATAGTGAATGTGAGTATACACAGACTCGCATGTATACACAGCTTTAAGAAACGTGTGTGTGTGTGGATGTTGTTGTGTGTGCTGTGGTTATAAGACCATAGTGACTAACTGCTACGTGGTTGGTAGTAAGTACTGTACTGCATCGAGTTGGACAGAGATGGAGACCAAGTTAATCAGTGAGTGACGTAGGTACCAACTGTTGTCGTGGGTATGTTGTGATCACGTAGTTATACCTATATATGTTCTCTGTGACGTAGTTAATCGTGGCATTTGGTCGAGGTGCGCAATTCCAGAGGTCATGTATGTCCGTATGAAAAGTGCATAAACACACATGGGTATACATAGGGCTCTGTGTGTGTGTGTGTGTGTGTGTGTGTGTGTGTGTGCGCGTGTGTGTTTCACCAATAGCAGTAGCTACATTGATAAAAACTAGTCAGGCGTAAAGGTTCTGAAAAAGGTCTGTCAAAAACTAACGAAATATCTTAAACATTTCTCCCATTTCGAGAAATTTCCTGACTGCATCGAAAATCTTTCTCTCTCTTTCTCTCTCTCTCTCTAGTAAAATTGAAGAAGCTGCATCTTTTATGAGGGATGACCGTAAATGAAGCTTCCATCTGGAGAAGCCAGATTACCCACCTTAAAAGTGAAGCTCTCTAGTGGGAAGAAACAAATATATATTCCCGATGCTGGCTAAGTAATCAAGGATTTTTTGAAGAGGTATTTTTTTTCTCGCTTGAAATTGTTGAAAAGATAACAAAAATGTTTTAAGGAGGGAGTAAATTATTTCCAGGTTAGTTTCGTAAAGAGAATATGCTTATTAAACACGCACAGAAAAACAATAAAAGCGCACACACACACACACACACGCACACACACACACACACACGCACACACACACACACGCACACACACACACACACACACACACGTCTAAATCCTCCGAGAGTATAAACAATTCCTTCAACACCGACATAGAAGAAATATTACTTCTCCTGGCGAGACTTATATTAATATCCAACTCCGCTAGAGAGACACAAACACTGGGGCACATCTCACACTACCTTCCGAGTGAGTCTACAAAAGGAAACAGACGTGTCCTTTTTTTTCCACCACTTTTTATGGAAAGTTTTCACCCACGTCAAACTTAATGGCCGAGGTAGGAGAAAGTATGCAGCCTCAGGGCCTCTTAAAATTAAAATTCCCTCCTCAAACTTGTTCTCCCACTTTACCAGGTTCTCCTCCTTCCCTTGGCTGGTGTCGCAGGAGTCCAACATAGATTATTATTCATTCAATGATTCTTGGACACGGTTCAATGATAGAGTGAGAGACAAGTTTCCTCATAACTCCGATATTTGTTTTCTCACTTATTTGTTGTTCTCAAGAAAGGAGGGGTGGGG
>NW_024720004.1:0-63532 GCF_018991925.1 Homarus americanus
TGGTCGTGGTTGTTATAATTATGTTCGTCGTTATGATCATAGTCGTGGTTGTTATAATCATAGTCGTGGTTGTTATAATCAAGGTCGTGAGTGTTATAATCATGGTCGTGGTTGTTAAAATCATGGTCGTTGTTGTTAAAATCATGGTCGTGGTTGTTATAATCATAGTCGTGGTTGTTATAATCATGGTCGTCGTTGTTATAATAATGGTCGTGGTTGTTATAATTATGGTCGTCGTTATGATCATAGTCGTGGTTTGTTATAATCATGGTCGTGGTTGTTATAATTATGGCCTGCCGTTATGATCATATAGTCGTGCTGTTATAATCATAGTCGTGGTTGTTATAATTAAGGTCGTGGTTGTTATATTCATGGTCGTTGTTGTTAAAATCATGGTCGTGAGTGTTATAATCATGGTTGTCGTTGTTATAATCCTATTCGTGGTTGTTATAATCATAGTCGTGGTTATGGTCATACTCGTGGTTGCTATAATCATGGTCGTGGTTATTATAATCATGGTCGTGAGTGTTATAATCATGGTCGTGGTTGTTATAATCATAGTCGTGGTTGTTATAATCATGGTCGCTGTTGTTATAATCATAGTCGTGAGTGTTATAATCATGGTTGTGGTTGTTATAGTCATAAATGTGGTTGTTATAATCATGGTCGTGGTTGTTATAATCATGGTTGTGGTTGCTATATTCATGGTCGTGGTTGTTATAATCATGGTCGTGGTTATAATCATGGTCGTGGTTGTTATTATCATGGTCGTGGTTATTTTCAAAGTCGTAGGTGTTATAATCATAGTCGTGGCTGTTATAATCATGGACGTGGTTGTTATAATCATGGTCGTAGTTGTTATAACCATGGTTGTGGTTGCTATAATCATGGTCGTGGTTGTTAAAATCATAGTCGTGGTTGTTATAATCATAGTCGTAAGTATAATCATGGTCGAGTGTTATAATCACGGTTGTGGTTGTTGGTGGTCATAGTCGTGGGTTGTTATAAGCATTTTCGTGTTGCTATGGTCTGGCGGTCGTAAGCTTGCTATATCTGGCGTCGTGCTTGTTATAATCATATCGTGGTTGTTATAACTGGGCGGTCGGTTGTTATAATCATAGTCGTGGTTGTTATAATCATGGTCGTGGTTGCTTTAATCATGGGTGTGGTTGTTATAATCATGGTCGTGGTTGTTATAATCATATTCGTGGTTGTTATGATCATGGTCATGGTTGATATACTCGTGGTCGTGGTTTTTATAATCATGGACGTGATTGTTACAATCATATTCGTAGTTGTTATAATCATGGTCGTGGTTGTTATATCCATGGTCGTGGTTGTTATAATCATAGTCGTGGTTGTTATAATCATGGTCATGGTTGATATAATCGTGGTCGTGGTTGTTATAATTATAGTCATGGTTGTTATAATCATGGTCGTGGTTGTTAAAATCATGGTCGTTGCTGTTATAATCATGGTCGTGGTTGTTAAAATCATGGTCGTGGTTTGTATAATCATGGTCGTGGTTGTTTTAATCAGGGTCGTCGTTGTTATAATCATGATCGTGGTTGTTATATTCATGGTCGTGAATGTTATAATCATGGTCGTGCTGGTTAAAATCATGGTTGTTGTTGTTATAATCATGGTCGTGGTTGTTATAATCATGGTCGTGGTTTGTATAATCATGGTCGTGGTTGTATTAATCAGGGTCGTCGTTGTTATAATCATGGTCGTGGTTGTTATAGTCATGGTCGATGTTGCTATAATCATAGTCGTGGTTGTTATAATCATAGTCGTGGTTGTTATAATCATGGTCGTGAGTGTTATAATCATGGTTGTGGTTGTTATAGTCATAGTCGTGGTTGTTATAAGCATTGTCGTGGTTGTTATATTCATGGTCGTGGTAGTTATAATCATAATCGTGGTTGTTATAATCATGATCGTGGTTGTTATAATCATGGTTGTGGTTGTTATATTCATGGTCGTGATTGTTATAATCATGGTCGTGGTTGTTATAATCATGGTCGTGGTTGTTATAGTCATGGTCGATGTTGCTATAATCATAGTCGTGGTTGTTATAATCATAGTCGTGGTTGTTATCATCATGGTCGTGAGTGTTATAATCATGGTTGTGGTTGTTATAGTCATAGTCGTGGTTGTTATAAGCATTGTCGTGGTTGTTATATTCATGGTCGTGCTTGTCGTGGTTGTTATAATCATGGTCGTGGTTGTTATAATCATGGTCGTGGTGCTTTAATCATGGGTGTGGTTGTTATAATCATGGTCGTGGATGTTATTATCATATTCATGGTTGTTATAATCATGGTCATGGTTGATATAATCGTGGTCGTGGTTGTTATAATCATGGTCGTGATTGTTATAATCCTATTCGTAGTTGTTATAATCATGGTCGTGGTTCTTATATTCATGGTCGTGGTTGTTATAATCAGTCGTGGTCGTTATAATCATGGTCATGTTGATATAATCGTGTTTGTGGTTGTTATAATTATAGTCGTCGTTATGATCATATTCGTGGTTGTTATAATCATAGTCGTGGTTGTTATAATCAAGGTCGTGAGTGTTATAATCATGGTCGTGGTTGTAATAATAATCATGGTCGTGGTTGTTCGTTGTTAAAATCATGGTCGTGGTTGTTATAATCATGGTCGTGGTTGTTATAATTATGGTCGTGGTTGTTATAATTATGTTCTAATTTATGATCATAGTCATCCTTAGTCGTGGTTGTTATAATCATAGTCGTGGTTGTTATAATCAAGGTCGTGAGTGTTATAATCATGGTCGTGGTTGTTAAAATCATGGTCGTCGTGTTGTTATGATCATAGTCGTGGTTGTTATAATCATGGTCGTGGTTGTTATAATCAAGGTCGTGAGTTGTTATAATCATGGTCGTGGTTGTTAAAATCATGGTCGTTGTTGTTAAAATCATGGTCGTGGTTGTTATAATCATGTTATGATCATAGTCGTGGTTGTTATAATCATAGTCGTGGTTGTTACAATCATGGTCGTGGTTGATATAATCGTGGTCGTGGTTGTTATAATCATGGTCATGATTGTTATAATCATATTCGTACTTATGATCATAGTCGTGGTTGTTATAATCATGGTCGTGGTTGTTATAATCATGGTCGTGAGTGTTATAATCATGGTTGTGGTTGTTATAGTCATAGTCGTGATTGTTATAATAAAGTCGTGGTTGTTATATTCATGGTCGTGCTTGCTATATTCATGGTCGTGCTTTTTATAATCATAGTCGTGGTTGTTATAATCATGGTCGTGGTAGTTATAATCATAGTCGTGGGTGTTATAATCATGGTCGTGGTTGTTATAATCATGGTTGTGGTTGTTATATTCATGGTCGTGGTTGTTATAATCATGGTCGTGGTTGTTATAATCATGGTTGTGGTTGTTATAGTCATGGTCGATGTTGCTATAATCATAGTCGTGGTTGTTATAATCATAGTCGTGGGTGTTATAATCATGGTCGTGAGTGTTATAATCATGGTTGTGGTTGTTATAGTCATAGTCGTGGTTGTTATAAGCATTTTCGTGGTTGTTATATTCATGGTCGTGTTTGCTATATTCATGGTCGTGCTTGTTATAATCATAGTCGTGGTTGTTATAATCATGGTCGTGGTTGTTATAATCATAGTCGTGGTTGTTATAATCATGGTCGTGGTTGCTTTAATCATGGGTGTGGTTGTTATAATCATGGTCGTGGTTGTTATAATCATATTCGTGGTTGTTATGATCATGGTCATGGTTGATATACTCGTGGTCGTGGTTTTTATAATCATGGACGTGATTGTTACAATCATATTCGTAGTTGTTATAATCATGGTCGTGGTTGTTATATCCATGGTCGTGGTTGTTATAATCATAGTCGTGGTTGTTATAATCATGGTCATGGTTGATATAATCGTGGTCGTGGTTGTTATAATTATAGTCATGGTTGTTATAATCATGGTCGTGGTTGTTAAAATCATGGTCGTTGCTGTTATAATCATGGTCGTGGTTGTTATAATCATGGTCGTGGTTTGTATAATCATGGTCGTGGTTGTTTTAATCAGGGTCGTCGTTGTTATAATCATGATCGTGGTTGTTATAATCATGGTCGTGAATGTTATAATCATGGTCGTGCTGGTTAAAATCATGGTTGTTGTTGTTATAATCATGGTCGTGGTTGTTATAATCATGGTCGTGGTTTGTATAATCATGGTCGTGTTTGTATTAATCAGGGTCGTCGTTGTTATAATCATGATCGTGGTTATTATAATCATGGTTGTGGGTGCTAAAACCGTGGTCGTGTTTGTTAAAATCATGGCCGTTGTTGTTATAATCAAAGTCGTGGTTATGATCAGAGTCGTGTTTGTTATAATCATATTCGTGGTTGTTATAATCATGGTCGTGGTTGTTATAAATCAAGGTTGTGGTTGTTATAATCATGATCGTGGTTTTTATAATCTTGATCGTGGCTGTTACAATCATTGTCGGGGTGATCATAATCATAGTCGAGCTTGTTATAATCATGGTCGTGAGTGTTATAATCATGGATGTGGTTGCAATAGTCATAGTCGTGGTTGTTATAATGAAGTCGTGGTTGTTATATGCATGGTCGTGCAAGCTATATTCAAGGTCGTGCTTGTTATAATCATAGTCGTGGTTGTTATAATCATAGTCGTGGTTGCTATAATCATAGTCGTGGTTGTTATAATCATAGTCGTGGTTGTTATAATCATGGTCGTGAGTGTTATAATCCTGGTTGTGGTTGTTATAGTCATAGTCGTGGTTGTTATAATAAAGTCGTGGTTGTTATATTCATGGTCGTGCTTGCTATATTCAAGGTCGTGCTTGTTATAATCATAGTCGTGGTTGTTATAATCATAGTCGTGGTTGTTATAATCATGGTCGTGAGTTTTATAATCATGGTTGTGGTTGTTATAGTCATAGTCGTGGTTGTTATAATCATTGTCGTGGTTGTTATATTCATGGTCGTGCTTGTTATATTCATGGTCGTGCTTGTTATAATCATAGTCGTGGTTGTTATAATCATGGTCGTGGTTGCTTTAATCATGGGTGTGGTTGTTATAATCATGGTCGTGGTTGTTATAATCATATTCGTGGTTGTTATAATCATAGTCATGGTTGATATAATCGTGGTCGTGGTTGTTATAATCATGGTCGTGATTGTTATAATCATATACGTAATTGTTATAATCATGGTCGTGATTGTTATAATCGTATACGTAATTGTTATAATCATGGTCGTGGTTGTTATACTCATGGTCGTGGTTGTTATAATCATAGTCGTGGTTGTTATAATCATGGTCATGGTTGATATAATCGTGTTCGTGGTTGTTATAATTATAGTCGTGGATGTTATAATCATGGTCATGGTTGTTATAATCATAGTCGAGGTTGTTATAATTATAGTCGTGGTTGTTATAATCATGGTCGTGGTTGTTATAATCAAGGTCGTGAGTGTTATAATCATGGTTGTGGTTGTTATAGTCTTAGTCGTGGTTGTTATAATCATAGTCGTGGTTGTTATATTCATGGTCGTGCTTGCTATATTAATGGTCGTGCTTGTTATAATCAAAGTCGTGGTTGTTATAATCATTGTCGTGGTTATTATAATCATCGTCGTGGTTGTTATAATCATGGTCGTGTTTGTTATAATCATGATCGTGGTTGTTATAATTATGGTCGTGCTTGTTATAATCATATTCATGGTTGTTATAAACATGGTCGTGGTTGTTACAATTATAGTTGTGGTTGTTATAATCATGGTCGTGGTTGTTATAATCATGGTCGTGGTGGTTATATTCATGGTCGTGGTTGTTATAAGCATAGTCGTGGTTGTTATAATCATGATCGTGGTTGATATAATCGTGGTCGTGGTTGATATAATCATGGTCGTGATTGTTATAATCATATTCATAGTTATGATCATAGTCGTGGTTGTTATAATCATGGACGTGGTTGTTATAATCATGGTCGTGAGTATAATAATCATGGTCGTGTTAGTTATAATCATATTTGTGGTTCTTATAATCATAGTCGTGGTTATGAACATAGTCGTGGTTGTTATAATCATATTCGTGGTTGTTCTGGTCGTGAGTGTTATAATCATGGTCGTGGTTGTTATAATCATGGTAGTGGTTGTTATAATCATGGTCGTGGTTGTTATGATCATAGTCGTGATTGTTATAATCATAGTCGTGGTTGTTATGATAATGGTCGTGGTTGCTATATTCATGGTCGTGCTTAGTATAATCATAGTCGTGGTTGTTATAATCATGGTCGTGGTTGTTATAATTGTACTCGTGGTTGTATTAATCATGGTCGTGGTTGTTATAATCATGGTCGTGGTGGTTGTATTCATGGTCGTGGTTGTTATAATCATAGTTGTGGTTGTTATAATCACGTTCGTGGTTAATATAATCGTGGTCGCGTTTGTTATAATCATGGTCGTGATTGTTATAATCATATTCGTACTTATGATCATAGTCGTGGTTGATATAATCATGGTCGTGGTTGTTATAATCATGGTCGTGAGTGTTATAATAATGGTCGTCGTTATGATCATAGTCGTGGTTGTTATAATTATGGTCGTCGTTATGATCATAGTCGTGGTTGTTATAATCATGGTCGTGGTTGTTATAATTATGGTCGTCGTTATGATCATAGTCGTGGTTGTTATAATCATAGTCGTGGTTGTTATAATCAAGGTCGTGAGTGTTATAATCATGGTCGTGGTTATTAAAATCATGGTCGTTGTTGTTAAAATCATGGTCGTGGTTGTTATAATCATAGTTGTGGTTGTTATAATCTAGGTCGTGAATGTTATAATCATAGTCGTGGTTATAATAACCATGATCGTGGTTGTTAAAATCATGGTCGTTGTTGTTATAATCATGGTCGTGGTTGATATAATCATGGTCGTGTTTGTTAAAATCATGGTCGTGGTTGTTATAATCATAGTCGTGGTTATGATCATAGTCGTGGTTGTAATAATCATATTCGTGGTTGTTATAATCATGGTCGTGGTTGTTATAAATCAAGGTCGTGGTTGTTATAATCATGATCGTGTTGTTATAATCTTGGTGGTGGCTGTTACAATCATTGTCGGGGTTATCATAATTATAGTCGTGGTTGTTATAATCATGGTCGTGGTTGTTATAATCATAGTCGTGGTTGTTATAATCATGGTCGTGGTTGTTATAATCATAGTCGTGTTTGTTAAAATCCTGGTCGTGGTTGTTATAATCATAGTCGTGGCTATGATCATAGTCGTGGTTGTAATAATCATATTCGTGGTTGTTATAATCATGGTCGTGGTTGTTATAAATCAAGGTCGTGGTTGTTATAATCATGCTCGTGGTTGTCATAATCTTGGTGGTGGTTGTTATAATCATGGTTGTGGTTGTTATATTCATGGTCGTGGTTGTTATAATCATGGTCGTGGTTGTTATAATTATGGTCGTGGTTGTTATAATCATGGTCGTGGTTGTGTTATAATCATGGTCGTGGTTGTTATAATCATGGCTGTGGTTGTTATATTCATGGTCGTGGTTGTTATAATCATGGTAGGTTGTTATAATTATGGTCGTGGTTGTTATAGTCATGGTCGATGTTGCTATAATCATAGTCGTGGTTGTTATAATCATAGTCGTGGTTGTTATAATCATGGTCGTGGTTGTTATAATCATAGACGTGGTTGTTATAATCATGGTCATGGTTGATATAATCGTGGTCGTGGTTGTAATAATCATGGTCGTGATTGTTATAATCATATTCGTAGTTGTTATAATCATGGTCGTGGTTGTTATAATCATGGTCGTGGTTGTTATAATCATAGTCGTAGTTGTTATAATCATGGTCGTGGTTGTTATAATCAGAGTAGTAGTTGTTATAATCATGGTCGTGAATGTTATAATAATGGTCGTGGTTGTTATAATCATAGTCGAGGTTGTTATAATTATAGTCGTGGTTGTTATCATCATGGTCGTGGTTGTTAAAATCAAGGTCGTGAGTGTTATAATCATGGTTGTGGTTGTTAGAGTCATAGTCGTGGTTGTTATAATCATAGTCGTGGTTGTTATATTCATGGTCGTGCTTGCTATATTCATGGTCGTGCTTGTTATAATCATAGTCGTGGTTGTTATAATCATTGTCGTGGTTGTTATAATCATCGTCGTGGATGATATAATCATCGTCGTGGTTGTTATAAACATGGTCGTGGTGGTTATATTCATGGTCGTGGTAGTTATAATCATGGTCGTGGTTCATATAATCGTGGTCGTGGTTGTTATAATCATGGTCGTGATTGTTATAATCAAATTCGTAGTTATGATCATAGTCGTGGTTGTTATAATTATGGTCGTGCTTGTTATAATCATATTCATGGTTGTTATAATCATGGTCGTGGTTGTTATAATTATAGTTGTGGTTATTATAATCATGGTCGTGGTTGTTATAATCATGGTCGTGGTTGTTATAATCATAGTCGTGGTTATAAGCGGTCGTGGTTGTTATAATCATGGTTGTGGTTGTTATATTCATGTTCGTGGTTGTTATAATCATGGTCGTGGTTGTTATAATCATGGTTCGATGTTTATATAATCATAGTCGTGGTTGTTATAATCATAGTCGTGGTTGTTATAATCATGGTCGTGGTTGATATAATCGTGGTCGTGGTTGTTATAATCATGGTCGTGATTGTTATAATCATATTCGTAGTTATGATCATAGTCGTGGTTGTTATAATCATGGACGTGGTTGTTATAATCATGGTCGTGAGTGTTATAATCATGGTCGTATTAGTTATAATCATATTTGTGGTTCTTATAATCATAGTCGTTGTTATGAACATAGTCGTGGTTGTTATAATCATATTCGTGGTTGTTATGGTCGTGAGTGTTATAATCATGGTAGTGGTTGTTATAATCATATTCGTAGTTGTTATAATCATGGTGGTGGTTGTTATAATAATGGTCGTGGTTGTTATAATTTTGGTCGTCGTTATGATCATAGTCGTGGTTGTTAAAATCATGGTCGTGGTTGTTATAATCATAGTCGTGGTTATGATCATAGTCGTGGTTGTAATAATCATATTCGTGGTTGTTATAATCATGGTCGTGGTTGTTATAAATCAAGGTCGTGGTTGTTATAATCATGATCGTGGTTGTTATAATCTTGGTGGTGGCTGTTACAATCATTGTGGGGTTATCATAATTATAGTCGTGGTTGTTATAATCATGGTCGTGGTTGTTATAATCAAGGTCGTGAGTGTTATAATCATGGTCGTGGTTGTTATAATTATGGTCGTCGTTATGATCATAGTCGTGGTTGTTATAATCATAGTCGTGGTTGTTATAATCAAGGTCGTGAGTGTTATAATCATGGTCGTGGTTGTTAAAATCATGGTCGTTGTTGTTAAAATCATGGTCGTGGTTGTTATAATCATAGTTGTGGTTGTTATAATCTAGGTCGTGAATGTTATAATCATTGTCGTGGTTATAATAACCATGATCGTGGTTGTTAAAATCATGGTCGTTGTTGTTATAATCATGGTCGTGGTTGTTATAATCATGGTCGTGAGTGTTATAATCATGGTCGTATTAGTTATAATCATATTTGTGGTTCTTATAATCATAGTCGTTGTTATGAACATAGTCGTGGTTGTTATAATCATATTCGTGGTTGTTATGGTCGTGAGTGTTATAATCATGGTAGTGGTTGTTATAATCATATTCGTAGTTGTTATAATCATGGTCGTGGTTGTTATAATAATGGTCGTGGTTGTTATAATTTTGGTCGTCGCCGCGATCATAGTCGTGGTTGTTAAACTACGGCCGCTTGTTATAATCATAGTCGTGGTTATGATCATAGTCGGTTGTAATAATCATATTCGTGGTTGTTATAATCATGGTCGTGGTTGTTATAAATCAAGGTCGTGGTTGTTATAATCATGATCGTGGTTGTTATAATCTTGGTGGTGGCTGTTACAATCATTGTCGGGGTTATCATAATTATAGTCGTGGTTGTTATAATCATGGTCGTGGTTGTTATAATCAAGGTCGTGAGAGTGATAATCATGGTCGTGGTTGTTATAATTATGGTCGTCGTTATGATCATAGTCGTGGTTGTTATAATCATAGTCGTGGTTGTTATAATCAAGGTCGTGAGTTTTATAATCATGGTCGTGGTTGTTAAAATCATGGTCATTGTTGTTAAAATCATGGTCGTGGTTGTTATAATCATAGTTGTGGTTGTTATAATCTAGGTCGTGAATGTTATAATCATTGTCGTGGTTATAATAACCATGATCGTGGTTGTTAAAATCATGGTCGTTGTTGTTATAATCATGGTCGTGGTTGATATAATCAAGGTCGTGTTTGTTAAAATCATGGTCGTGGTTGTTATAATCATTGTCGTGGTTATGATCATAGTCGTGGTTGTAATAATCATATTCGTGGTTGTTATAATCATGGTTGTGGTTGTTATAAATCAAGGTCGTGGTTGTTATAATCATGATCGTGGTTGTTATAATCTTGGTGGTGGCTGTTACAATCATTGTCGGGGTTATCATAATTATTGTCGTGGTTGTTATAATCATGGTCGTGGTTGTTATAATCATAGTCGTGGTTGTTATAATCATGGTCGTGGTTGTTATAATCATAGTCGTGTTTGTTAAAATCATGGTCGTGGTTGTTATAATCATAGTCGTGGTTATGATCATAGTCGTGGTTGTAATAATCATATTCGTGGTTGTTATAATCATGGTCGTGGTTGTTATAAATCAAGGTCGTGGTTGTTATAATCATGATCGTGGTTGTCATAATCTTGGTGGTGGCTGTTACAATCATTGTCGGGGTTATCATAATCATAGTCGTGGTTGTTATAATCATGGTCGTAGTTGTTATAATCATATTCGTGGTTGTTATAATCATGGTCGTGGTTGTTATAATCATGGTTATGGATGTTATATTCATGGTCGTGGTTGTTATAATCATGGTCGTGGTTGTTATAATCATGGTCGTGGTTGTTATAGTCATGGTCGATGTTGTTATAATCATAGTCGTGGTTGTTATAATCATAGTCGTGGTTGTTATAATCATGGTCGTGGTTGTTATAATCATGGTCATGGTTGATAAAATCGTGGTCGTGGTTGTAATAATCATGGTCGTGATTGTTATAATCATATTCGTAGTTGTTATAATCATGGTCGAGGTTGTTATAATCATGGTCGTGGTTGTTATAATCATAGTCGTAGTTGTTATAATCATGGTCGTGGTTCTTATAATCAGAGTAGTGGTTGTTATAATCATGGTCGTGAATGTTCTAATCATGGTCGTGGTTGTAATAATCATAGTCGAGGTTGTTATAATTATAGTCGTGGTTATTATCATCATGGTCGTGGTTGTTAAAATCAAGGTCGTGAGTGTTATAATCATGGTTGTGGTTGTTAGAGTCATAGTCGTGGTTGTTATAATCATAGTCGTGGTTGTTATATTCATGGTCGTGCTTGCTATATTCATGGTCGTGCTTGTTATAATCATAGTCGTGGTTGTTATAATCATTGTCGTGGTTGTTATAATCATCGTCGTGGATGTTATAATCATGGTCGTGGTTGTTATATAAATGGTCGTGGTGGTTATTTTCATGGTCGTGGTAGTTATAATCATGGTCGTGGTTGATATAATCGTGGTCGTGGTTGTTAAATCATGGTCGTGATTGTTATAATCATATTCGTAGTTATGATCATAGTCGTGGTTGTTATAATTATGGTCTTGCTTGTTATAATCATATTCATGGTTGTTATAATCATGGTCGTGGTTGTTATAATTATAGTTGTGGTTATTATAATCATAGACGTGGTTGTTATAATCATGGTCGTGGTTGTTATAATCATAGTCTTGGTTATTATAATCATGGTCGTGGTTGTTATAATCATGGTTGTGGTTGTTATATTCATGTTCGTGGTTGTTATAATCATGGTCGTGGTTGTTATAATCATGGTAGTGGTTGTTATAGTCATGGTCGATGTTGCTATAATCATAGTCGTGGTTGTTATAATCATAGTCGTGGTTGTTATAATCATGGTCGTGGTTGATATAATCGTGGTCGTGGTTGTTATAATCATGGTCGTGATTGTTATAATCATATTCGTAGTTATGATCATAGTCGTGGTTGTTATAATCATGGACGTGGTTGTTATAATCATGGTCGTGAGTGTTATAATCATGGTCGTGTTAGTTATAATCATATTTGTGGTTCTTATAATCATAATCGTGGTTATGAACATAGTTGTTGTTGTTATAATCATATTCGTGGTTGTTATGGTCGTGAGTGTTATAATCATGGTAGTGGTTGTTATAATCATTTTCGTGGTTGTTATAATCATAGTCGTGATTGTTATAATCATAGTCATGGTTGTTATGATAATGGTCGTGGTTGCTATATTGATGGTCGTGCTTGGTATAATCATAGTCGTGGTTGTTATAATCATGGTCGTGGTTGTTATAATTATAGTCGTGGTTGTATTAATCATGGTCGTGGTTGTTATAATCATGGTCGTGGTGGTTATATTCATGGTCGTGGTTGTTATAATCATAGTTGTGGTTGTTATAATCTAGGTCGTATAGTTATAATCATTGTCGTGTTATAACCATGATCGTGGTTGTTAAAAATCATGGTCGTTGTTGTTATAATCATGGCTGGTTGATATAATCAAGGTCGGTTTGTTAAAATCATGGTCGTGGTTGTTATAATCATTGTCGGTTATGATCATAGTCGTGGTTGTAATAATCATATTCGTGGTTGTTATAACTCACGGTTGTGGTTGTTATAAATCAAGGTCGTGGTTGTTATAATCATGATCGTGGTTGTTATAATCTGGTGGCTGTTACAATCATTGTCGGGTTATCACAATTATTTTGGTTGTTATAATCATGGTCGTGGTTGTTATAATCATAGTCGTGGTTGTTAAATCATGGTCGTGGTTGTTATAATCATAGTCGTGTTTGTTAAAAATCATGGTCGGGTTGTTATAATCGTCGTGGTTATGATCATAGTCGTGGTTGTAATAATCATATTCGTGGTTGTTATAATCATGGTCGTGGTTGTTATAAATCAAGGTCGTGGTTGTTATAATCACTGATCGTGGTTGCATAATCTTGGTGGTGGCTGTTACAATCATTGTCGGGGTTATCATAATCATAATGCGGGTTGTTATAATCATGGTCGTAGTTGTTATAATCATATTCGTGGTTGTTATAATCATGGTCGTGGTTGTTATAATCACGGTTATGGATGTTATATTCATGGTCGTGGTTGTTATAATCATGGTCGGGTTGTTATAACTCGCGGTCGTGGTTTTATAGTCATGGTCGATGTTGCTATAATCATAGTCGTGGTTGTTATAATCATAGTCGTGGTTGTTATAATCATGGTCGGGTTGTTATAATCTGCGGTCGCGGTTGATAAAATCGTGGTCGGTTGTAATAATCATGGTCGTGATTGTTATAATCATATTCGTAGTTGTTATAATCATGGTCGAGGTTGTTATAATCATGGTCGTGGTTGTTATAATCATAGTCGTAGTTGTTATAATCATGGTCGTGGTTCTTATAATCAGAGTAGTGGTTGTTATAACTGGCGGTCGGAATGTTCTAATCATGGTCGTGGTTGTAATAATCATAGTCGAGGTTGTTATAATTATAGTCGGTTATTATCATCATGGTCGTGGTTTTAAAACAAGGTCGTGAGTGTTATAATCATGGTTGTGGTTGTTAGAGTCTAGTCGTGGTTGTTATAATCATAGTCGTGGTTGTTATATTCATGGTCGTGCTTGCTATATTCATGGTCGTGCTTGTTATAATCATAGTCGTGGTTGTTATAATCATTGTCGTGGTTGTTATAATCATCGTCGTGATGTTATAATCATGGTCGTGGTTGTTATAAAATGGTCGTGGTGGTTATTTTCATGGTCGGTAGTTATAATCATGGTCGTGGTTGATATAATCGTGGTCGTGGTTGTTATAATCATGGTCGTGATTGTTATAATCATATTCATAGTTATGATCATATCGTGGTTGTTATAATTATGGTCTTGCTTGTTATAATCATATTCATGGTTGTTATAATCATGGTCGTGGTTGTTATAATTATAGTTGTGGTTATTATAATCATAGTCGTGGTTTTGTATAATTACGTGGTTGCTATAATCATAGTCTTGGTTATTATAATCATGGTCGTGGTTGTTATAATCATGGTTGTGGTTGTTATATTCATGTTCGTGGTTGTTATAATCATGGTCGTTTGTTATAATCATGGTAGTGGTTGTTATAGTCATGGTCGATGTTGCTATAATCATAGTCGTGGTTGTTATAATCATAGTCGTGGTTTTATAATCATGGTCGTGGTTGATATAATCGTGGTCGTGGTTGTTATAATCATGGTCGTGATTGTTATAATCATATTCGTAGTTATGATCATAGTCGTGGTTGTTATAATCATGGACGTGGTTGTTATAATCATGGTCGTAGTGTTATAATCATGGGTGGTGTTGGTTATAATCATATTTGTGGTTCTTATAATCATAGTCGTGGTTATGAACATAGTCGTGGTTGTTATAATCATATTCGTGGTTGTTATGGTCGTGAGTGTTATAATCATGGTAGTGGTTGTTATAATCATAGTCGTGATTGTTATAATCATAGTCATGGTTGTTATGATAATGGTCGTGGTTGCTATATTGATGGTCGTGCTTGGTATAATCATAGTCGTGGTTGTTATAATCATGGTCGTGGTTGTTATAATTATAGTCGTGGTTGTATTGATCATGGTCGTGGTTGTTATAATCATGGTCGTGGTGGTTATATTCATGGTCGTGGTTGTTATAATCATAGTTGTGGTTGTTATAATCACGTTCCTGGTTAATATAATCGTGGTCGTGGTTGTTTTAATCATGGTCGTGATTGTTATAATCATATTCATACTATGATGATAGTCGTGGATGTTATAATCATGGTCGTGGTTGTTATAATCATGGTCGTGAGTGTTATAATAATGGTCGTCGTTATGATCATAGTCGTGGTTGTTATAATTATGGAATCGTTGTTATAATAATGGTGGTTGGTTTATAATTTTGGTCGTCGTTATGATCATAGTCGTGGTTGTTAAAATCATGTTCGTGGTTGTTATAATCATAGTCGTGGTTGTGATCATAGTCGTGGTTGAAATAATCATATTCTTGGTTTATAATAATGGTCGTGGTTGTTATAAATCAAGGTCGGGTTGTTATAATATGATCGTGGTTGTTATAATCTTGGTGGTGGCTGTTACAATCATTGTCGGGGTTATCATAATTATAGTCGTGGTTGTTATAATCATGGTTGGTTGTTATAATCATAGTCTGGTTGTTATAATCATGGTCGTGGTTGTTATAATCATAGTCGTGTTTGTTAAAATCATGGTGGTTGTTATAATATAGTCGTGGTTATGATCATAGTCGTGGTTGTAATAATCATATTCGTGGTTGTTATAATCATGGTCGTGGTTTTTATAAATCAAGGTCGTGGTTGTTATAATCGATCGTGGTTGTATAATCTTGTGGTGGCTGTTACAATTATCGGGTTATCATAATCATAGTGGTTGTTATATTCATGGTCGTGGTTGTTATAATCTTATTCTGGTTGTTATAACATGGTCTGGTTATAATCATGGTTGTGGTTGTTATATTCATGGTCGTGGTTGTTATAATCATGGTCGGTTGTTATAATCATGGTCTTGTTTATAGTCATGGTCGTGTTGCTATAATCATAGTCGTGGTTGTTATAATCATAGTCGTTGTTATAAACATGGTGGTTGTAAATCATAGACGGTTGTTATAATCAGGTCATGGTTGATATAATCGTGGTCGGGTTGAATAATCACGGTCTGATTTTATAATCATATTCGTAGTTGTTATAATCATGGTCTTGGTTGTTATAATCATGGTCTTGGTTGTTATAATCATAGTCGTAGTTGTTATAATCATGGTCGTGGTTGTTATAATCATGGTTGCGGTTGTTATAATTATGGTCATCGTTATGATGATAGTCGTGGTTGTTATAATCAGAGTAGTGGTTGTTATAATCATGGTCGTGAATGTTATAATCATGGTCGTGGTTGTTATAATCATAGTCGTGGTTGTTATAATCATTGTCGTGGTTGTTATAATCATCGTCGTGGATGTTATAATCATGGTCGTGTTTGTTAAAATCATGGCCGTTGTTGTTATAATCAAAGTCGTGGTTATGATCAGAGTCGTGTTTGTTATAATCATATTCGTGGTTGTTATAATCATGGTCGTGGTTGTTATAAATCAAGGTTGTGGTTGTTATAATCATGATCGTGGTTTTATAATCTTGATGCGTCTGTTACAATCATTGTCGGGTGATCATAATCATAGTCGAGCTTGTTATAATCATGGTCGTGAGTGTTATAATCATGGATGTGGTTGCTATAGTCATAGTCGTGGTTGTTATAATGAAGTCGTGGTTGTTATATGGTCGTGCAAGCTATATTCAAGGTCGTGCTTGTTATAATCATAGTCGTGGTTGTTATAATCATAGTCGTGGTTGCTATAATCATAGTCGTGGTTGTTATAATCATAGTCGTGGTTGTTATAATCATGGTCGTGAGTGTTATAATCCTGGTTGTGGTTGTTATAATCGTGGTCGTAGTTGTAATAATCATAGTCGTGGTTGCTATAATCATGGCCGTGGTTGTTATAATCATGGTCGTGCTTGTTATAATCATAGTCGTGGTTGTTATAATCATAGTCGTGGTTGTTATAATCATGGTCGTGGTTGTTATAATCATAGTCGTGGTTGTTATAATCATGGTCGTGGTAGTAATAATCATAGTCGTGGTTGTTATAATCATAGTCGTGGTTGTTATAATCATGGTCGTGGTTGTTATAATCATGGTCTTCGTTGTTATAATCATAGTCGTGGTTGTTATAATCACAGTCGTGGTTCTTATAATCATGGTGGTGGTTATGATCATAGTCGTAGTTGTTATAATCATGGTCGTGGTTGTTATAATCATGGTCGTGGTTGTTATAATCATAGGCGCGGTTGTTTTAATCATGGTTGTGGTTATGATCATAGTCGTAGTTGTTATAATCATTGTCGTGGGTGTTATAATCATAGTCGTGGGTGTTCTAATAATAGTCGTGGTTGTTACAATCATGGTCGTGGTTGCTATAATCATAGTCGTGGTTGTTATATCCATAATCGTGGTTGTTATAATCATAGTCGTGGTTGTTATAATCATGGTCGTGGTATTTATAATCATGGTCGTGGTTATTATAATCATAGTCGTGGTTGTTATAATTATAGGCGCGGTTGATATAATCATGGTCGTGGTTGTTATAAGCATAGTCTTGATTGTTATTATCATAGTCGTGGTTGTTATTATCATGGTCGTGGTTGTTATATTCATGGACGTGCTTGTTATATTCATGGTCGTGCTTGTTGTAATCATAGTCAGTGTTGTTATAATCATGGTCGTGATTGTTATAATCATAGTCGCGGTTGTTATAGTCATGGTCTTCGTTGTTATAATCATATTCGTGGTTGTTGTAATCATGGTCGTGGTTGTTATAATCATGGTCGTGGTTGTTATAATCATAGTCGTGGTTGTTATAATCATGGTCCTGGTTGCTATAATCATGGTCGTCGTTGTTATAATCATGGTCGAGGTTGTTATAATCATAGTCGTGGTTGTTATAATCATAGGCGCAGTTGATATAATCATGGTCGTGGTTGTTATAATCATAGTCGTGCTTGTTATATTCTTGGGCGTGCAAGTTGTAATCATAGTCAAGGTTGTTATAATCATGGTCGTGGTTGTTATAATCATGGTCGTGGGTGTTATAATCATGGTCTTGGTTGTTATATTCATAGTCGTGTTTGTTATAATCATGGTTGTGGTTATGATCGTAGTAGTAGTTGTTATAATCATGGTCGTGGGTGTTATAATCATTGTCGTGGTTATTCTAATCATAATCGTGGTTGTAATAATCATGGTCGTGGTTGTTATAATCATGGTCGTGGTTGTTATAATCATAGTCGTGGTTGTTATTATCATAGTCGTGGTTGTTATAATCATAGTCGTGGTTGTTATAATCATGGTCGTGGTTGTTATAATTATGGTTGTGGTAATGATCATAGTAGTAGTTGTTATGATGATGGTCGTGGGTGTTATAATCATTGTCGTGGTTGTTCTAATCATAGTCGTGGTTGTTATAATCATGGTCGTGGTTGTTATAATCTTGGTCGTGGTTGTTATAATCATAGCCGTGGTTGTTATAATCATAGTCGTGGTTGTTATATTCATGGTCGTTGTTGTTATAATCATGGTCGTGGTTCTTATAATCATAGACGTGTTTGTTATTTTCATCTTCGTGGTTGTTATAATCATGGTCGTGGTTGTTATAATCTTGGTCGTGTTTGTTATAATCATAGTCGTGGTTCTTATAATCATAGTCGTGGTTGTTATAATTATGGTTGTGGTAATGATCATAGTAGTAGTTGTTATGATGATGGTCGTGGGTGTTATAATCATTGTCGTGGTTGTTCTAATCATAGTCGTGGTTGTTATAATCATGGTCGTGGTTGTTATAATCTTGGTCGTGGTTGTTATAATCATAGCCGTGGTTGTTATAATCATAGTCGTGGTTGTTATATTCATAGTCGTTGTTGTTATAATCATGGTCGTGGTTCTTATAATCATAGACGTGGTTGTTATTTTCATCTTCGTGGTTGTTATAATCATGGTCGTGGTTGATATTATCATGGTCGTGGTTGTTATAATCATAGTCGTGGTTGTTATAATCATGGTCGTGTTTGTTATAATCATGGTTTTGGTTGTTGTAATCATAGTCGTCATTGTTATAATCACAGTTGTGGTTTTTATAATCATGGTCTTGGTTGTTATAATCGTAGTCGTCGTTGTTATAATCATAGTCGTGGTTGTTGTAATCATGGTCGTGGTTGTTATAATCATGGTCGTGAATGTTATAATCATAGTCGTGGTTTTTATAATCATGGTCTAGGTTGTTGTAATCATAGTCGTGGTTGTTGTAATCATGGTCGTGGTTGTTATAATCATAGTCGTGGTTGTTATAATCATGGTCGTGGTTGTTATAATCATGGTCGTGGTTGTTATAATCATAGTCGTGGTTGTTATAATCATGGTCGTTGTTGTAATAATCATAGTCGTGGTTGCTATAATCATAATACGTGGTTATTATAATCATGTAGGTCGTGCTTATTTATAATCATGGTCGTGGTTTTTATAATCATGGTCTTGGTTGTTATAATCATAGTCGTGGTTGTTGTAATCATGGTCGTGGTTGTTATTATCATGGTCGTGGTTGTTATAATAGTAGTTGTGGTTGTTATAATCATGGTCGTGGTTGTTATAATCATGGTCGAGGTTGTTATAATCATGGTCGTGGTTGTTATAATCATGTCGTGATTGTTATTATCTTTGTCGTGGTTGTTATCATGGTCGTGGTTGTTATATTCATGGATGTGCTTGTTATATTCATGGACGTGCTTAATGTAATCATTGTAAACGTTGTTATAATCATGGTCGTGGTTGTTATAATCATGGTCGTGGTTGTTATAAGCATGGTCTTGGTTGTTATAATCATATTCGTGGTTCTTATAATCATAGTCGTGGTTGTTATAATCATGGTTGTGGTAATGATCATAGTAGTAGTTGTTATGATGATGATCATGGGTGTTATAATCATTGTCGTGGTTGTTCTAATCATAGTCGTGGTTGTTATAATCATGGTCGTGGTTGTTATAATCATGGTCGTGGTTGTTATAATCATAGCCATGGTTGTTATAATCATAGTCGTGGTTGTTATAATCATGGTCGTTGTTGTTATAATCATGGTCGTGGTTCTTATAATCATAGTCGTGGTTGTTATATTCATCTTCGTGGTTGTTATAATCATGGTCATTAGTTATTTATAAAATCATGAATTAGTAGTTTATTTATAATCATAGTCGTAGTTATTTATAATCATGATTAAATTGGTTCGTATAATCAGGTAGTGGTTGTTATAATCATGGTCGTGAATGTTCTAATCATGGTCGTGTTTTAATAATCATAGTCGAGTTATTATAATTATAGTCGTGTTATTATCATCATGGTCGTGGTTATTTAAAATCAAGGTCGTAGAGTGTTATAATCATGGTTGTGGTTGTTAGAGTCATAGTCATTGGTTTATTTATATATTCATGGTCGTGCTTGCTATATTCATGGTCGTGCTTGTTATAATCATAGTCGTGGTTATTTATAATCATTGTCGTGGTTGTTATAATCATCGTGGATATTATAATCCTTAGTAGTTGTTATATAAATGGTCGTGGTGGTTATTTTTCATGGTCGTGGTAGTTATAATCAGATCGTGGTTGATATAATCGTGGTCGTGGTTGTTAAATCATGAATTAAATGATTGTTATAATCATATTCATTAGTTATGATCATGGTCATTGGTTGTTATAATTTAAAATTCTTGCTTGTTATAATCATATTCATGGTTGTTATAATCATGGTCATTAGTTTATTATAATTATAGTTGTGGTTAGTACTCATCATAGATAGTTGTTATAATCATGGTCGTGGTTGTTTATAATCATAGTCCTTTGGTTATTATAATCATGGTCGTGGTTATTTATAATCATGGTTGTGGTTGTTATATTCATGTTCGTGGTTGTTATAATCATGAGCGTGGTTGTTATAATCATGGTAGTGGTTGTTGAGTCCATGGTCGATATTTGCTATAATCATAGTCATTAGTTGTTATAATCATAGTGCGTGGTTGTTATAATCATGGTGTAGTTGATATAATACTGTTGTTCATTAGTTTGGTATAATCATGGTCGTGATTATTTATAATCATATTAAGTAGTTATGATCATAGTGGTAGTTTGTTATAATCATGGGCGTGGTTGTTATAATCATGGTCGTGAATTAATTATAACCATGATCAGTATTAAATTATAATAATCATATTTGTGGTTCTTATAATCATAGTCGTGATTTATGAACTGGTCGTGGTTGTTATAATCATATTCGTGGTTGTTATGATTAAGTGAGTGTTATAATCATGTTAGTGGTTGTTATAATCTTAGTCGTGATTGTTATAATCTCATAGTCATGGTTGTTATGATAATGATGCATTAGTTGCTATATTGGTGATGCTTGGTATAATCATAGTCGTGGTTATTTATAATCATGGTCGTGGTTGTTATAATTATAGTCGTGGTTGTATAATCATGATTAAATGGTTGGTATAATCATGGGTCGTGGTGGTTATATTCATGGTCGTGGTTGTTGTAATCATAGTTGTGGTTGTTATAATCACGTTCTGGTTAATATAATCATTAATTAGTGGTTGTTTTAATCCTTAGTCGTGATTGTTATAATCTGTTCATACTATATGATCCTTAGTCGTGGAATATTATAATCTGCTGAATTCGTAGTTTGTTATAATAGCCAGATTAAGTAAAGGTGTTGTAATAATGGTCAGTCGTTATGATCATAGTCATTAGTTATTATAATTATGAGTCGTTGTTATAATAATGGTCGTGGTTGTTGTTATAATTTTTGGTCATCGTTATGATCATAGTCGTGGATTTATTTAAAATCATTGAATTGATGGTTGTTATAATCATAGTCGTGGTTATGATCAAAGTCGTGGATTTGTAATAATCATATTTAAATAGTTGACGTATAATCATGAATTAAACGGTTGTTATAAATCAAGGTCGTGGTTGCAATCATGGTCGTGGTTGTTATAATCTTGGTGGTGGCAGTTAAAATCATTGTCAGGATTTATCATAATTATAGTCGTGGTTGTTTATAATCATGGTCGTGGTTGTTTATAATCATAAGTCGTGGTTGTTATAATCATGGTCGTGGATTTATTATAATCATAGTCGTGTTTGTTGGAAATCATGTGGTCGTGGATTTGTTATAATCATAGTCGTGGTTATGATCATAGTCGTGGTTGTAATAATCATATTCGTAGTTTGTTATAATCATGGTCGTGGTTGTTATAAATCAAGGTAAATGGTTGTTATAATCATGATCGTGGTTGTCATAATCTTTGTGTTGGCTGTTACAATCATTGTCGGTTATCTGTCTCTATAGTCGTGGTTATTGTAATCATGAATTAAGTAGTTGTTATAATCTTATTCGTGGATTTATTTTATAATCATGGTGTGTGGTTAGTATAATCATGATTTGTGGTTACTGTTCATGAATTAAGTGATTTGTTATAATCATGAATTAAATTGGTTGTTATAATCATGAATTAAATGGTTGTTATAGTCATAGTCATTCATTTGCTATAATCATGAGCCGTGGTTGTTATAATCCTTAGTCGTGGTTGTTATAAATAATTAAGTGGATTTATTATATTCATGAACATGGTTGTTACATAATCCATGGTCATGGTTGATATCGTCAATTAGGTAGTTTGTAATAATCATAAGGTCGTGATTATAATCTTCGTGGATTGTTATAATCGTTGTCGTGGTTGTTATAATCATGAATTCTTGGTTATTTATAATCATAGTCGTAGTTATTATAATCATGGTCGTGGTTGTTATAATCATGGTTGGGTATTATAATTAGCGGTGATACGTTATGATGATGAGTCTGGTTGTTATAATCAAGTATTGGTTTATAGTAACGTGAATATTACATAATCATGATGCATTAGTTTATTATAATCATAGTCATTAGTTGTTATAATCATTGTCGTGGTTATTTATAATCATAAATGTGGATGTTATAATCTCATAGATCATCAGATTCATTATAAAACATCTGAATCGTAGTGGTTATATTCATAATTAAGTAGTAAGTTTATAATCATAATTAAGTAGTTGATACTAATGCGGTAATTAGTGGTTGTTATAATCATGGTGCGTGATTGTTATAATCATGTTAAGTCATAAAGTAAGTAAATTTATTATAATTATGAATTAAATTGCTTGTTATAATTATATTCATAGTTGTTATAATCATGGTCGTGGTTGTTAAAATCAAGGTCGTGAGTGTTATAATCATGGTTGTGGTTGTTAGAGTCATAGTCGTGGTTGTTATAATCATAGTCGTGGTTGTTATATTCATGGTCGTGCTTGCTATATTCATGGTCGTGCTTGTTATAATCATAGTCGTGGTTGTTATAATCATTGTCGTGGTTGTTATAAGCATCGTCGTGGATCTTATAATCATGGTCGTGGTTGTTATAAACATGGTCGTGGTGGTTATATTCATGGTCGTGGTAGTTATAATCATGGTCGTGGTTGATATAATCGTGGTCGTGGTTGTTATAATCATGGTCGTGATTGTTATAATCATATTCGTAGTTATGATCATAGTCGTGGTTGTTATAATTATGGTCGTGCTTGTTATAATCATATTCATGGTTGTTATAATCATGGTCGTGGTTGTTATAATTATAGTTGTGGTTATTATAATCATGGTCGTGGTTGTTATAATCATGGTCGTGGTTGTTATAATCATAGTCGTGGTTATTATAGTCATGGTCGTGGTTATTATAATCATGGTTGTGGTTGTTATATTCATGTTCGTGGTTGTTATAATCATGGTCGTGGTTGTTATAATCATGGTCGTGGTTGTTATAGTCATGGTCGATGTTTCTATAATCATAGTCGTGGTTGTTATAATCATAGTCGTGGTTGTTATAATCATGGTCGTTGTTGATATAATCGTGGTCGTAGTTGTTATAATATGGTCGTGTTTGTTATAATCATATTCGTACTTATGATCATAGTCGTGGTTGTTATAATCATGGACGTGGTTGTTATAATCATGGTCGTGAGTGTTATAATCATGGTCGTGTTAGGTATAATCATATTTGTGGTTCTTATAATCATAGTCGTGGTTATGAACATAGTCGTGGTTGTTATAATCATATTCGTGGTTGTTATGGTCGTGAGTGTTATAATCATGGTCGTGGTTGTTATAATCATGGTAGTGGTTGTTATAATCATGGTCGTGGTTGTTATAATCATAGTCGTGATTGTTATAATCATAGTCATGGTTGTTATGATAATGGTCGTGGTTGCTATATTGATGGTCGTGCTTGGTATAATCATAGTCGTGGTTGTTATAATCATGGTCGTGGTTGTTATAATTATAGTCGTGGTTGTATTAATCATGGTCGTGGTTGTTATAATCATGGTCGTGGTGTTTATATTCATGGTCGTGGTTGTTATAATCATAGTTGTGGTTGTTATAATCACGTTCCTTGTTAATATAATCGTGGTCGTGGTTGTATAATCATGGTCGTGATTGTTATAATCATATTCATACTTATGATCATAGTCGTGGTTGTTATAATCATGGTCGTGGTTGTTATAATCATGGTCGTGAGTGTTATAATAATGGTCGTCGTTATGATCATAGTCGTGGTTGTTATAATTATGGAAGTTGTTGTTATAATAATGGTCGTGGTTGTTATAATTTTGGTTGTCGTTATGATCATAGTCGTGGTTGATATAATCATGGTCGTGGTTGTTATAATTATGGTCATCGTTATGATCATAGTCGTGGTTGTTATAATCATAGTCGTGGTTGTTATAATCAAGGTCGTGAGTGTTATATTCATGGTCGTGGTTGTTAAAATCATGGTCGTTGTTGTTAAAATCATGGTCGTTGTTGTTATAATCATAATTGTGGTTGTTATAAACTAGGTCGTGAATGTTATAATCATGGTCGTGGTTATTATAATCATGGTCGTGGTTGTTATAATCATGGTCGTGGTTGTTATAATTATGGTCGTCGTTATAATCATAGTCGTGGTTGTTATAATCATGGTCGTGAGTGTTATAATCATAGTCGTGGTTATGATCATAGTCGTGGTTGTAATTATCATATACGTGGTTGTTATAATCATGGTCGTGGTTGTTATAAATCAAGGTCGTGGTTGTTATAATCATGATCGTGGTTGTTATAATCTTGGTCGTGGATGTTACAATCATTGTCGGGGTTATCATAATCATAGTCGTGCTTGCTATATTCATGGTCGTGCTTGTTATAATCATAGTCGTGGTTGTTATAATCATTGTCGTGGTTGTTATAATCATGGTCGTGAGTGTTATAATCATGGTTGTGGTTGTTAAAGTCATAGTCGTGGTTGTTATAATCATATTCGTGATTGTTATATTAATGGTCGTGCTTGCTATATTCAATGTCGTGCTTCTTATAATCATAGTCGTGGTTGTTATAATCATAGTCGTGGTTGTTGTAATCATGGTCGTGGTTGTTATAATCAAGGTCGTGGTTGATATAATCATGGTCGTGTTTGTTAAAATCATGGTCGTGGTTGTTATAATCATAGTCGTGGGTATGATCATAGTCGTGGTTGTAATAATCATATACGTGGTTGTTATAATCATGGTCGTGGTTGTTATAAATCAAGGTCGTGGTTGTTATAATCATGATCGTGAATGTTATAATCTTGGTCGTGGATGTTACAATCATTGTCGGGGTTATCATAATCATAGTCGTGCTTGCTATATTCATGGTCGTGCTTGTTATAATCATAGTCGTGGTTGTTATAATCATTGTCGTGGTTGTTATAATCATGGTCGTGAGTGTTATAATCATGGTTGTGGTTGTTAAAGTCATAGTCGTGGTTGTCATAATCATAGTCGTGATTGTTATATTAATGGTCGTGCTTGCTATATTCAAGGTCGTGGTTGTTATAATCATGGTCGTGGTTGTTATAGTCATGGCCGATGTTGCTATAATCATAGTCGTGGTTGTTATAATCATACTCGTGGTTGTTATAATCATGGTCGTGAGTGTTATAATCATGGTTGTGGTTGTTATAGTCATAGTCGTGGTTGTTATAAGCATTTTCGTGGTTGTTATATTCATGGTCGTGGTTGCTATATTCATGGTCGTGCTTGTTATAATCATAGTCGTGGTTGTTATAATCATGGTCGTGGTTGTTATAATCATAGTGGGTAGTTTATTATAATCATAGTGCATTGGTTGCTTTAATCATGGGTGTGGTTGTTATAATCATGGTCGTGGTTGTTATAATCATATTCGTGGTTGTTATAATCATGGTCATGGTTGATATAATCATGGTCGTGGTTGTTATAATCATGGTCGTGATTGTTATAATCATATTCGTAGTTGTTATAATCATGGTCGTGGTTGTTATAATCATGGTCGTGGTTGTTATATTCATGGTCGTGGTTGTTATAATCATAGTCGTGGTTGTTATAATCATGGTCATGGTGATATAATCGTGGTCGTGGTTGATATAATTATAGTCGTGGTTGTTACAATCATGGTCGTGGTTGTTATAATCATAATCGAGGTTGTTAAAATTATAGTCGTGGTTGTTATAATCATGGTCGTGGTTGTTATAATCATGGTCGTGGTTGTTATATTCATGGTCGTAGTTGTTATAATCATAGTCGTGGTTGATATAATCATGGTCATGGTTGATATAATCGTGGTCGTGGTTGTTATAATCATTGTCGTGATTGTTATAATCATACTCGTAGTTGTTATAATCATGGTCGTGGTTGTTATAATCATGGTCGCGGGTGTTATAATCATAGTCGTAGTTGTTATAATCATGGTCGTGGTTGTTATAATCATGGTCGCGGTTGTTATAATTATGGTCGTCGTTATGATGATAGTCGTGGTTCTTATAATCATAGTAGTGGTTGTTATAATCATGGTCGTGAGTGTTATAATCATGGTCGTGCTTTGTTAAAATCATGGTCGTTGTTGTTATAATCATGGTCGTGGTTGTTATAATCATAGTCGTGGTTGTGGTTGTTATAATCATGGTCGTGGTTGTTATAATCATGGTCGTGGTTGTTATATTCATGGTCGTGGTTGTTATAATCATGGTCGTGGTTGTTATAATCATGGTCGTGGTTGTTATAGTCATGGCCGATGTTGCTATAATCATAGTCGTGGTTGTTATAATCATACTCGTGGTTGTTATAATCATGGTCGTGAGTGTTATAATCATTGTTGTGGTTGTTGTAGTCATAGTCGTGGTTGTTATAAGCATTTTCGTGGTTGTTATATTCATGGTCGTGCTTGCTATATTCATGGTCGTGCTTGTTATAATCATAGTCGTGGTTGTTATAATCAAGGTCGTGGTTGTTATAATCATAGTCGTGGTTGTTATAATCATGGTCGTGGTTGCTTTAATCATGGGTGTGGTTGTTATAATCATGGTCGTGGTTGTTATAATCATATTCGTGGTTGTTATAATCATGGTCATGGTTGATATAATCATGGTCGTGGTTGTTATAATCATGGTCGTGGTTGTTATATTCATGGTCGTGGTTGTTATAATCATAGTCGTGGTTGTTATAATCATGGTCATGGTGATATAATCGTGGTCGTGGTTGATATAATTATAGTCGTGGTTGTTACAATCATGGTCGTGGTTGTTATAATCATAATCGAGGTTGTTATAATTATAGTCGTGGTTGTTATAATCATGGTCGTGGTTGTTATAATCATGGTCGTGGTTGTTATATTCATGGTCGTGGTTGTTATAATCATAGTCGTGGTTGATATAATCATGGTCATGG
Source organism: Homarus americanus (assembly GCF_018991925.1). Classification (NCBI taxonomy): domain Eukaryota; kingdom Metazoa; phylum Arthropoda; class Malacostraca; order Decapoda; family Nephropidae; genus Homarus; species Homarus americanus. The sequence goes on from NW_024720004.1 coordinate 27,708, forward strand.
TTGATTTTGATTTTTGATTTTGCCGCTTGCAGCGGCTACTTTATTATGCACCCCACACTCATCCTGTGAGCGGTAGCGCAAAAGGATTACAGAGTAGGGTTTACAAAGGGTCATAATAATTAACCCCGGTTGTCAGGATATTATGGCACCGAAAGTTACACAGTATTTCATTTACATTATTTGTTTAGTTCTATACATAAGGGTAACTTATTCACAAATGCGTGAGAACAGGCGTGTGAGGCAGTATGTCTGGCCTCACACTTTGTTATTCACATTTACGTGGGAGGTATTCAAGCACATTGCGTATTTGGTTCTGTACATGAGAACTGATATAGTTACTGAGTGCAAAAAAGTGGATACAATCTTAATATGTCGGCTATCTTGCCATTAGAGATGAAGTGTTGTGCCATTTCACACACAGTGTGCTTGGACCTGTCCCTAAAAGGTTCTATCTTCACACAGTCGAGGACGTAGTGTTCAAGTGTGTGGCCATATGTATGGCCACACACTTTACATTTAGTTTTGTTTACATCTGCTTGAGGAACATACTGCCAGAGGTACTTATATCCTAACCTTAATCTAGCGGTTACAACATCTTGTAATCTAGTGATCTTGTTACTTGCTCCATATACATGTTTCACTTGATACATCTCATCATGGTAAACTATGGATCGACTAGTGCCTGTTTGCACTTGTCTACTTGCGTCAAACTCATCAATAAGTTCTTTCCTAATTACAGTTTTAAGGGTTCTTTTTGACAGACCCAAATTGTATTCAACGGTGTCTTTGTTAGACGCGAGTTTGGCGAGGGCATCAACTCTGTCATGTTTTATGAGGCCTATGTGAGAGGGGATCCACAACAGTTTGACCTTGACACCCCGGTCAACAAGGCACGCATATTTGTGTCTGGCTTCAGAGACAAGATCGTGACAACCTGAGTCGAGGGTACCAAGGGCAAGTAGTGAGGATAGAGAGTCAGTGATGATGAGACTGTCAGTAACAGTGGTTTCAATGAATTTAATAGCTGTGAGTATGGCAACTAATTCAGTTTGTAGAGTGGATGCCCAGTTGTTAATTCTAACTCCTTTCTCAATTATATTACCGTCAGGTTGAGTCACAACAATAGCACTTCCAGCCCTCCCACAGGCGGTGTTTAGAGATCCATCAGTGTAGATGGTCTGTGTGATATTATCATCAGTCTGTAGAGTGTGTATGTGTTCAAGGGCTCTCAATTTGGCAGTGTGTTGGAGATAAATGCTTTGTATAATTAATTTTTTAGGCGGATACGTCGGTATTGTGATATCGAAGGGAACTGTCCGCCAGGGTGGCAGGAAGCGCTGTTGTGTCTCAACTTTGTACAGGTGGTCTAGTCCAAATATCTTCATATGTGTAGCTCTAGTTTGGATCCATTTAGACTCAGTAGGCCCATGGTTCATACATTCTAGCAATTTTAAGGAAACAATGTTATCAGGATCACCACGCAGAAGCCTCAGGGCTATCATGAGGTTGACTTCAATTATTCTATCTTTAACACTGGGTATACCTAGTTCTTTCCTCATATTAAGTACTTTAGTGCTCATGGGACATCCTAGGATAATTCTGAGGGCTTTATTTTGCATTTTCTCGAGCTTGTCAACGCCTTTCCCGTCACGAATGACCAGGGCTGGTGCGTGGTAATCTATCAGAGATCTTATATAGCCTAGGTACATTGTTTTAACAATTCTAATATTAGCACCATAGTGCGGGCTGTACCCCGCTACACTTCTAAGAGGTCTCAGTCTGTCAGTACATTGGCGGGTTAGCTGTTGTATGGCAGGTAGGGTACAAGGGACGGAAACACCAAGATATTTAAAGAAGAAACATAGTCAATAGTGTTGTTACCTATCTTGAACTTGGCGGGGCCGCGTTTGCGGTTACCAGCTTGTTTGTTGAACACCTTAGTTTTGTCAGTGGAGATAATAAGACCGAGGTGTTCACAGGCTGCGTATACATGGTTCAGGGTGGTTTGCATTTCACGATGAGTTTTAGTATGTATAAGAATATCATCAGCATAGCTGATTGAGATATTGCTGGGGTTGTCTGGTATTAAATTTAATAATGCATTCATAAGAACATTGAACAAAGTGGGGCTAAGTACTCCACCTTGAGGGGTACCAAGTTGCATATCTTTAACTTCACTTTTGTAACCCTGAAACAGTGCAGCAGCCCTTCTGTTGGTTAGGTAACCACTTATCCAGTGTAACAGCCTACCTCCTATATCCATTTTGGCTAGTTCGTACAATATCAGTTGCCTATTGGCAATATCAAATGCAGCTTTTAGGTCAAGAAATGTGGTGTATCTGTGCCTTTCATCACCATGCACAGTTAGGAATGTGGTGATGCAATTATGTACACCTTTACCATGGGTGAAGCCATTTATGTTAGGAGACATGTGTTCTCTGATTCTATAAAAGAGTCTGCCAAGAACCATCCTCTCAAAGGTTTTACACAGGCAGCTGGTTAGTGATATGGGACGAAAGGCATCAGGCTGTCCTGGTTTCGGTATTGGTACATCAATACTGCTGGTCCATGATGTGGGTAGTTGGCCCTCGGCATGACTCATATTGTACAATACCAACAAGGGATTGCCTGGCACGCGCCTTAGTAGTCTAATGATGTTGTAGGTGACTCCGTCCTCTCCAGGGGAAGTAGACCTACCCCTGGCGAGGGCGGCGTCAAGCTCCCACTCAGTATATGGAACATCACACTCATCGTGCTGTTTGCCCAGCATAAAGCTAATAAGATTACTTCTCTCTACAGACTTCGCATCAAGGAGTCCCCGAGTCCTAGCTGGTAACATGTCATAGCTCGACACATGAGCCCACTTTGTTATTAGCTCATTCGACTTTTGCAGAGGGTTTGGATGGGAGACGTGTCTTCTGTTTTTACCTCTGATTATGTTTATGTCTTTCCAGGCTTTGCTGAGGGATGTGTGTTGGTTCAGGCTGTTGACATATGTCTCCCATGCATTTTGTCTGAGTTCGTTTACACGTTCCCTGACAGCAGCAAGGGAAGCTTGATACAATTGTAACATTTGAGGTGTTCTACATTGTCTGTAACCCTTACCCACCCTCCTGACCCTAGCCCTGAGTTTTTTCAGCTCAGGGTCATTATAGCACTGCTGTTGCCTGTTCCCATTATGCTGACCACGTTTTCTCCTTTTTTTGGTGGAGGCATTGTTGGTGAAGTATACATAAGTCCTATCTATCAGATCGTCATGGAAACTTTGGTAGTTGTCAGGCTTGTAGTCCTTGTACCAGTCATGGATGAAGCCTATGAACTGGCTTTCATGTTCTTGCTTGACTGTGATTCTACGTCTGTTGAGTTTACCACCAGTGGGGGTGTCATTGGCTACATGTATACTAGCTTGGATTGGGCTGTGGTCAGACATAAGATCAGTGACAACATCAGAGCTATGAGTTATGTATGATAGATTAAAGCCAATACATTTGTCTAGACCCCCGCCATAGATGTGTGTTGGTTCATTATTACCTATAATTTGAACATCTTCATATGCGCTGAGAAGTGAGATAAGTCTCCTACCATTGGTGTTAGTGGTGGAGTCACCTAATTTCTTGTGTCTAGTATTCAGGTCACCCATTAGGACAGTGGGCTCAGTGTGTAAAAAGTCTGGGAGATCTGTGTATTGAAGCTGATCTGAGTGAGCATAGGCGTTTAGCACGTTGAGTGTGGAGTTGCCCAGGTGGATAGTGATCCCATGGTACTGAAGGTTGGTAGTCTTTTTGGATACAAGAGGTACATGCGGGAGTGACTTCTTAACATACATCAAACATGTGTGAGTAGAACTAGGATCATAATACACATAATTGGGCAGACTGGGTGGGGGCTTACCATTAGGTGTGAGACACTCCTGCAGACACACAATATCGATGTCCTCAGTCACAACTTTGTGGTGTAGGTCAGGGTATCGTTTTCTAAGGGATGAGATGTTCCAACTCATCACCTTCACTGCTCTGTATCTTTGCCTGGTATTAACACTGGCCATTATGAAATGTATTTGGAATTTTGTCTGGTATTAACACTGGCCATTATGAAATGTATTTGGAAAGAAGCAAAAGGCACTGTATGATACTGTTCTTTTCTGCGCTGCCTGTCCCTTCGGCAGGCAGTAGGCCAGTTAACCTTTTGGAAACATTTCTGGAGCACGTACGGCTCAACAATTGTTGTATTTCATTGGCAGACAACAACACACTTTGGTTACACTCGACATCACCACCATTTTCTGTTTGTGCTTGTTCATCTTCACTGACCATGTCCACAGAGGCATCAGTAGAACTGTTACCAGTATCACTATTTTCCTCTGCGTGGACACTAGTTCCTGGTGGGTCTTGAGTTTCCACATCTGGTACTGACATCTGAATGTCCTCAGTTTGACTGTAATTTTTCCGAAGTTGTGTGTTGGTGGTGTTTTTTTCCTTTAGTGTATCACAGAGGCTCCCAAACATTTCAGTTAGAGCTGTAAACTGAGCTTTGAGTTCTTTAATTTCATTTTTCAAATCATTGATCTCTTCACGATGTGCAGGGAGTGTGTTGGCAGCTACCTGTTGTGTCGGTACGTCTGTGTTGCCCCATGCTGATCTTTCGATGACTGCTGGTGATGATCCTGGAGCTTTGGTGGGGAGGGCAGGCCAGGGGTTGGCCGTAGGGAGTACCCTAGCAGCATTAGTGTTTCTTGAGACCTGCCTGGGTGGCGGGTCTGGGCGCTGAAGGTGTGTAGGAGCTCTAGAACAGTTAGGGTGCCATACAGGAACTCCAACTGTTTTGCAGTTAATACACTTCTGTTGGATGACACCCCCTTGAGCAACTGTATCTCTGCAAACCTGTGTTGCATGTTGCCTTGAGCAGAGACCACACCACGGCTTAGTCGAGGGGCATAACCGGGCCACATGGCCCCAGTGCTGACAGTTGTAACACCTCCGGTTAGGGGGCTGATAGAGTGTTACCTTCAGAGTCCGATAGGCACCACGGACTCGAATGGTCTTGGGTGGGTCTTCCGAGCCAACCCAGTCTGCAATGACTGCATTCTTGCCCCTGAGTCGCTTCGTCCTTCTGATGTAGGGATGGGCTTCTAGTAGTGTAGGGGTCTGGTACTGGTCGAGCCCTATGATTATTATGGTTTTCTTGCTCGATGGTTGGGATGATAGTTCCATGGTTATTCCCCTTATGCTATTGGTGAGGAGATCCTGTATGACTGCTGGGTCGTTTCTAATCAGAACATGATCTTGTGTACCGACTCTGAACTGAAACTCAGCCTCAGGATATTTGTCTTCCGCATCGTTCAGCCAGAGATACTTGTCTTCAGGTGATGTACCTTCAGGGAAGTATAATCTTACTCTCATGGGGGGTTGAGGCTGTAGTTGATTGTCTCTAAGTCTTTCTGCCTTTTCGGCCTTCCGCTTGTTCCTGGACTGAACTAGTTGAAAGCCATCTTCTCCGTTGGTGTCAAGGTCAACACCACAGTCGCCTGGCTCACTCAGTGCATCAGGAGAGTTAAAGCGAGCAGCTGGGTCTCCAGTCAACTCAGACATGGTGGAGTTACAGGGCTCGACTTATATGCCTACGTCAGAGGGCCGAGGACTGCTTGGCACTCCTAGGAAGTCAGCGGTGGTTGGGAGGCATAACCCTCTTAGAGGACAAAGGAGATTGGCATCTACTGTACAGCGTATTTGCGGTGTGAGGGGAGGCCATGAGCGGGCCTCCCGCGGAGGGAGTGTGGTGTCGGGGGGACTAAGGTAACAGGAGTTTTCTCAGTTTATAAACACTTTTATTACACTACACTTGTTCTTAATAGCATGTCTGTTTTTCTGGTTAGATACAGTATCAAAGTCAATTTTAGTTTCAAAAGAACTAACCAGCTTGGCACACTATGAGGACGGGGGTTTGTGTAAACAAACCCTCACCACATGGCCGAGCGTGACCACAAGGGTATAGGCCTTGCCTCGCGGGCACCTACACCTACACACGACACAGTGCTCTACACACGGTAGTTCACTTGTTATACAGGCAACATATTTGCAGTTGTTGACCTATCCCCACCCTACTGGGTGGTGTTGTGTTATTTCGAAGTCAAGTGTGAAGCCGACCCACTGTTGTTCTCAGAGTGGACTGATTAGCACCTCCTTGTCAGGAGATGGCGGTCAGTACCCAGCGGTGCTTACTCTCACTGGCGGGTCACGGCTCTCACTGGTACTGTCTAGTACTGAATTCACTGGCTTAAACACTGTTCTTAACTGTTCAACACTGGATCCACTTCTTTCCGAAACGAAATGTCACTTTTGATTATGTTGATATCCCGGTGGTGAGGATGGGTCGGGGAGAGGGACTTGGGGAATGGGCCGAACATTGGCCAAGGGTGAGAGCTGCTCAGCAGGAGCAGCGCCTAAATAGGTCTTGACCCTACGGTGGTCAGGTCATCACTGGGTCATGGTTGATATAATCATAGTCGTGGTTGTTATAATCATGGTCGTGATTGTTATAATCATACTCGTAGTTGTTATAATCATGGTCGTGGTTGTTATAATCATGGTCGCTGGTGTTATAACTATAGTCTGTATGTATATTATGTATGCTGGATTATGTATTATGTATGTATATTATGTATGTGCTCCATTTGTATTATTTATTCAGCCTAGCTAGCAGCGTGTGGCAATGTTATTACCATATCCCACATGCTTAATTAATGTGCCTGGCGACGTATGGAAGCTGCTAATGTATCACTTGCCATACGTCGTCTATAGCAGTTGACCAGGAGCCTAGCTAGAGGAGTGCTACCCACCTCTGTGTACATACTCTTATCCAGTAAACCGAACCTACAAAACTATACAGGTGTTTGTGTTCTCTCCTGTATATAGAACTTATTACCCAGAACACCTAACATGGCGCAGTGCGTAGTTTTACTGGATTATTACGAGTGATTAGTGCAAGTTTGTGGAAAGCCGGCTTATGGACTCCCGCCTTTGTGTCAACCCCGCGTCATCCCTCCCTCGAAGAATTTAGCAACTTTGAGCAGTGTCAGTGACAGTGATTTTCTGTGAAGTGTTAAGTGCATTGTGTGTTTCGTGCCATTCATGTGTGACCTTGTTCGAACGGATTTCCAAGGTATACGGCATGTTCTGGGCATTTGTGGGGTGTAGAGCTCAGCGCACCCTCCTCTGACCGTTTACAGAGGGTGACTGAGCTACTCCTGTCTCCACCCCCCCCCTCACAGCGCCGCCTCCACCCCTCCTCACAGCTGGGGCGAGACGCTTTGCCTGCCTGGGACACACACACACACACACACACATACATGTACTAACACTTGCTGACCGCGCGGCTTCATTATATATATTTTATATATATATAACCTACTTATCTGTGTATTTAATTAAAATTTTTTGTCTGAAATCTTGTTGATACGACGGGCTGACCGGTCAACACTGATTTAAGACACAGTACACAGATAAAGTAGTTATGTCTCATGCCTTACGTAGCCGTGGACCCAGCGCCTGGATGAGTCAAGCGGATGATAGTCCCCCAGAGATGGATGACCAGGCCGGCCACGACGCTCCAGCTCCCACAACATCGCGCAGCCCTTCACCTCAACATTCAGCGTTATCTCCAGAGATAATTGCCTTAATGAAGTTTATGAGAGATGAGAGACGCGAGGATGAAGCTCACAGACGTTTGGCGGATGGGCACAGAAGGCAAGCAGAGGCAGAACGAGACCACCAACGGAGAATGGAAGACAGTGCACGGTTTGAAGCCTTGATATCTCGCCTCACTGTTAACCAAGCCCCTGGCTCTAACACTGCCTCGGTACTGAATGGTTCAGATACCTCATCCATGCTTCCTTCACGCCCCCCAGCCCCACCTAAAGCAGCAGCTCAAACACCGCCCATCTTGGAGCCTGATGTAAATTTCCAGACTTTTCGCGAATGGCGGCGGCGGTGGGCTGATTATGCTACAATGGTGGATCTCCAGAGTTTGTCACAGCCTAAACAACTCATCCAGCTGCGTATGTGCCTGTCCTTGGAAGTTCAGCGTGTCTTAGAACATACGTTGCAGGTACCCCCAACCTCTTCGCTGTCTGTAGAGGAGGTACTGGACGTTCTACAACGGCACATCAAAGGACAGCAGAATGAAGCTCTGCGCAGGAGGGAATTGTTTAGCTGCAGACAGATGGAGGGTGAGTCTTTTGACGCTTTTTATGTACGTCTTAAGAGAGCCTCGGAAGAGGTAGATATATGTTTAGGCCACCACCAGCAGTGCGAGGAGACCCAGTTGAAGCAGGTGATCCTGATGGGTGTTAAGGACGAGGAACTTGTCCAACGCCTCACCTCCCTCGACTCTTCCTCTTCTCTTCAGGATGTGTTGACGATATGTCGCTCCTATGAGGCTGCCAGGTGTGCCACCTCTGCCATCCGAGCTCCCCCTACAGCTGTACGCGCTGTGTCCCGGTACAAGAAGGACAAGAAGTCTGCTCCTACGCCTTCGCCCACCACGTCCACGCCCGGTTCATTTTGTAACAACTGTGGTAAGCAGCACGGAACACAGGTGTGTCCAGCTGCTCAGTCTACCTGCAACAGTTGTGACCGTATGGGCCACTGGTCGCTCACAGTGCGGTGCCCAGCTAAGTACGTACAGTGCAATGTGTGCGGTCGTCTGGGCCACTATGACAAGTGTTGCCCTACCCACAAACCCAAGGGACAGCGTCGGCGGAAGCTTCGGCGCCCTTCTACCAGTGAGGGCCGCCCACAGTCGCCAAATCAGAGGCACGACGACCCTGGACAAAGCCCGACCCATTTTAGGAGGGTGTACTCCTCGCATCCCAGGACCAAAGTCCCCCAGTACATCAGCGTCATCGTGACCTACGGCGGTGTGTCATCCCGTCTTCAGATGTTGCCCGACACCGGCGCTGATGCTACAGTCATCGGTCCCCAGCATTTGCGATGCTTGGGGCTCTCTCCAAGCGATCTAGGACCGCCTCCCGAGGACCTCTGCGTCACGGCAGATGGTTCACAGATGGCCCCAGCCCTGGGTTCACTCTATGCACATGTCACCTTTGGCAACAGGTCGTGTCAGGCCTGGATTGACGTGCATAATGGTGTCCCGACTCCCTTGCTGTCCTACAGACATTGTCAAGAGTTGGCCATCATCTCCCAGGACTTCCCAACACCGATTCTCGAGGTAAATTACGCCAACAGGGTGCACGAAGGGAGCAGCAACTACCCTGCTGCCGCCCTACCCCTACCTCTGGCCAGTGACACCTCTCCTTCGGTAGTTGTCCCTGCTGCATCACGTCCCCACGCCTTGGCTCGCCTTCACGACAGTCACCGTGGAGCTGAGGCCACCAAACGACGTGCACGACAGACTGTGTTCCGGCCTGGCATCGACCCCGACATCTCCAATGCTGTCCAGGTGTGTAAGCCCCGCCACGTATTACAACCCAGCCAGCAGCAGGTACCCTTCATGAGTGACGACAACCCCACCCGCCCCTTTGAGTCTGTGTCGGCCGACTTTTTCTGTGTGTCAGGAAAGTCCTTCCTGGTTATCGTCGACCGTCTCTCTGGTTGGCCGGTTGTCATCAAGGGCGGTAATGACACGACGTCTGCCGCCACCATCAGCAAGTTCCGCCACTACTTCCGTGACGTGGGCGTTCCTGTACGCCTGCGAACCGACGGAGGGCCTCAGTTCACAAGCCGGGACTTTGCTGCGTTCCTTGACCGATGGGGAGTCCGGCATGTGTTGTCATCGCCCCATTACCCGCAGTCCAACGGCCACGCTGAGGCTGCTGTCAAATCTTTGAAGCACCTCATCCTTAAGGTGGCCCCTTTTGGGAATATTGACTGCGAGGCCTTCGACCGGGGTCTTCTTGAACTCCGCAACACACCACACCGACGCCCTGCCCAGGAAGCTCGGGCCAGATGCCCCTTCGTTCTTGTGTCCCCTGCTCTTCCCCGTCTCTTTCCGCTGAGTGCAGGCTGCCACAGAGGATTGTGACTGCTGAGCCGCCGAACGTGTTCAGGACGTCGTCGCCTGCTACAACGACCACGCCCGTTCTCTTCCCCAGGTTGAGTGTCGGCACCTAAGTCTGTGTTCAGGGACCTGACCCCACGTTGGGACAAAGTGCGTAGTCATGGCCCCGGCAGGTCACGATCTACCAGAAAGTGCCACTCCCAGTGGTCGTGTGTGTGGTGGAGGAACCAAGTTTTCCCCCTGTAACAATGCTTCCTGCTGGCCCTGCCACCAGTAAGGAGTCCCATACCCTTCCCAGTGACGAAGTCCTCGACGTCAGAACGGATCCAGAAGAGCGTCCGCCAAGACTTGCTATGAGCGTATAGTGCAGGGAGGTGTAAGGTATATTATGTATGCTGGATTATGTATTATGTATGTATATTATGTATGTGCTCCATTTATATTTATTCAGCCTAGCTAGCAGCGTGTAGCAAAGTCGTTATTACCATATCCTACATGCTTAATTATTGTGCCTGGCGACGTATGGAAGCTGCCAATGCATCACTGCCAGGCTGCTGCCCATAGTGGCAAGGACCAAGAGTTTAGCTAGGAGCAGTGCTACCCAATTGTGTACATACCTTATCCAGTAAAACCGAACTCATAAAACTATGGGCGGCGGTGTTTGTGTTCTCTCCTGTATATAGAACTTATTACCCAGAACACCTGTAACATAGTCGAGTTATTATAACTGGCGGTCGGCGTATAATCACGCCCCGTAGGTTGTTATAAATTCATGGCTGCGGCTGATATAATCGCGTCGGTTGCTATAATCATGGGTCGCATTGTTAATCAGTATTCGTAGTTGAAAGCAGAATTCGCGGCCTGCTTGTTAGTAATCATGGTCGTGGGTTGTTATATTCCAGCGGTCGGTTATGGTAATCATAGTCGTACAGCAGAAATCATGGTCAGCGTTGATATAAATCGTGGTCGTGGTTGTTACATATGTAATCGATAGTCGGTTGTTATAATCATGGTCGTGTGGTTGTTATAATCATAGTTTATGCTGGCGGCAAATTATAGTCGTGGTTGTTATAATCATGGTCGCGGTTGTTATAATCTGCGGTCGTGCTGTTATATTTATGGTTCGTGGTTGTTAGTAATCATAATGTGCCGGGTTATAATCATGGTCATGGTTGATATAATCGTGGTCGTGGTTGTTATGTAATTATGGTCGCCCTTATGATGATAGTCGTGGTTGTTATAATCATAGTAGTGGTTAGTAATCATGGTCGAATGTTATGCAATCATGGCTGTGCCTTTTAAAATCGCGGTCAGTTGTTATAAATTGTTATTTGCCGTAATCATGGTCGGTTTCTGAAGTAATCATAAAGCCGTGCTGGCTTAATCACGGTCGTCGCGTTGCAATAACCGCGGTCGTGGTTGTTATAATCATGGTCGTCGTTATGATCATAGTCGTGGTTGTTATAATCATGGTCGTGGCGTTATATTAACGCCTGCTTTGCTGAAGTATTCCGGCGTCGGCTGTTGGCGTAATCGTAGTCGTGGTTGTTGGTAACCGCTGGTCGGGTTATCAGTAGTCGCGGTTGTTATAATCAGTGGTCGCAGCAGTAATCATGGTCGGTTGTTATATTCTATGGCCGTGGTTGTTATAATCATGGTCGTGGTTGTTATAATTGCGGCGTCGCGGTTGTTATAGCTCAGCGATCGATATGGTAATTATAATGCCGCTATAAATCATAGCTGTGGCGGTAATCTTGGTATCGAGTGTTATAATCATGGTTGTGGTTGTTATAGTCATAGTCGCGGGTTAGTTATAAGCATTTTCGTGGTTGTTAGGTCTATGGTTGTGCTTGCTATATTCTATGGTCGTGCTTGTTATAATTATATCGTGGGTTGAAGGCAAATCAGCGGTCGGCGGTTATAATTGTTGTCGCGCCGTTGGCAACCGCGGCCTGCTTTTAATCATGGGTGTAGCTATAATCAGAAGTGGTCGTTGATAAATCATATTCGTGGTTGTTATAATCATGCACAGCGTTGTATATAATCGTGTCGGTTGTTATAATCATGGTCGTGGTTGTTATAATCATAGTCGTGGTTGTTATAATCATGGTCGTGGTTGCTTTAATCATGGGTGTGGTTGTTATAATCATGGTCGTGGTTGTTATAATCATATTCGTGGTTGTTATGATCATGGTCATGGTTGATATACTCGTGGTCGTGGTTGTTATAATCATGGACGTGATTGTTACAATCATATTCGTAGTTGTTATAATCATGGTCGTGGTTGTTATATCCATGGTCGTGGTTGTTATAATCATAGTCGTGGTTGTTATAATCATGGTCATGGTTGATATAATCGTGATCGTGGTTGTTATAATTATAGTCGTGTTTGTTACAATCATGGTCATGGTTGTTATAATCATAATCGAGGTTGTTATAATTATAGTCGTGGTTGTTATAATCATGGTCGTGGTTGTTATAATCATGGTCGTGGTTGTTTTATTCATGGTCGTGGTTGTTATAATCATAGTCGTGGTTGTTATAATCATGGTCATGGTTGATATAATCGTGGTCGTGGTTGTTATAATCATGGTCGTGATTGTTATAATCATACTCGTAGTTGTTATAATCATGGTCGTGGTTGTTATAATCATGGTCATGGTTGATATAATCGTGGTCGTGGTTGTTATAATTATAGTCGTGGTTGTTACAATCATGGTCATGGTTGTTATAATCATAATCGAGGTTGTTATAATTATAGTCGTGGTTATTATAATCATGGTCGTGGTTGTTATAATCATGGTCGTGGTTGTTTTATTCATGGTCGTGGTTGTTATAATCATAGTCGTGGTTGTTATAATCATGGTCATGGTTGTTATAATCGTGGTCGTGGTTGTTATAATCATGGTCGTGGTTGTTATAATCATAGTCGTGGTTGTTATAATCATGGTCGTGGTTGTTATAATCATGGTCGCGGTTGTTATAATCATGGTCGTCGTTATGATGATAGTCGTGGTTGTTATAATCATAGTAGTGGTTGTAATAATCATGGTCGTGAATGTTATAATCATGGTCGTGCTTTGTTAAAATCATGGTCGTTGATGTTATAATCATGGTCATGGTTGTATTAATCAGGGTCGTCGTTGTTATAATCATGGTCGTGGTTGTTATAATCATGGTCGTCGTTATGATCTTAGTCGTGGTTGTTGTAATCATGGTCGTGAGTGCTATAACCGTGGTCGTGTTTGTTAAAACCATGGTCGTTCTTGTTATAATCATGGTCGTGGTTGATATAATCATGGTCGTGTCTGTTAAAATCATGGTCGTGGTTGCTATAATCATAGTCGTGGTTATGATCATAGTCGTGGTTGTTATAATCATATTCGTGGTTGTTATAATCATGGTCGTGGTTGTTATAAATCAAGGTCGTGGTTGTTATAATCATGATCGTGGTTGTTATAATCTTGGTCGTGGTTGTTACAATAATTGTCGGGGTTATCATAATCATAGTCGAGGTTGTTATAATCATGGCCGTGAGTGTTATAATCATGGATGTGGTTGCTATAATCATGGTCGTGGTTGTTATAATCGTAGTCGTGGTTGTTATAATCATAGTCGTGGTTGCTATAATCATAGTCGTGGTTGATATAATCATAGTTGTGGATGTTATAATCATGGTTGTGGTTGTTATAATCATGGTCGTGGTTGTTATAATCATAGTCGTGGTTGTTATAATCATGGTCGTGGTTGTTATAATCATAGTCGTGGTTGTTATATTCATGGTCGTGGTTGTTATAATCATGGTCGTGGTTGTTATAATCATGGTCGTGGTTGTTATAATCATGGTAGTGGTTGTTATAATCATGGTTGTGGTGGTTATAATCATGGTCGTGGTTGTTATAATCATAGTCGTGGTTGTTATAATCATAGTCGTGGTTGTTATATTCATGGTCGTGGTTGTTATAATTATAGTCGTGGTTGTTATAATAATGGTTGTGGTTGTTAAAATCATGGTCGTTGTTATAATCATGGTCGTGGTTGTTATAATCATGGTCGTGGTTTGTATAATCATGGTCGTGGTGTGTATAATAATGGTCGTGGATGTTATAATCAGGGTCGTGGTTGTTATAATCAGGGTCGTGTTTATTATAATCATGGTCGTGGTTGTTATAATCATGGTCGTGGTTGTTATAATCATGGTCGTGGTTGTTATAATCATGGTCGTGGTTGTTATAATCATATACATGGTTGTTATAATAAAGTCGTGGTTGTTATATTCATGGTCGTGCTTGCTATATTCATGGTCGTGCTTGCTATAATCATAGTCGTGGTTGTTATAATCATTGTCGTGGTTGTTATAATCATGGTCGTGAGTGTTATAATCATGGTTGTGGTTGTTATAGTCATAGTCGTGGTTGTTATAATCATAGTCGTTGTTGTTATATTAATGGTCGTGCTTGCTATATGCAAGGTCGTGGTTGTTATAATCATAGTCGTGGTTGTTATAATCATGGTCGTGGTTGTTATAATCATAGTCGTGGTTGTTATAATCATGGTCGTGGTTGTTATAATCATGGTCGTGGTTGTTACAATCATGGTCGTGGTTGTTATAATCATGATTGTGGTTGTTATAATCATGGTCGTGGTTGTTATAATCATAGTCGTGGTTGTTATTATCATAGTCGTGGTTGTTATATTCATGGTCGTGGTTGTTATAATTATAGTCGTGGTTGTTATAATAATGGTTGTGGTTGTTAAAATCATGGTCATTATTATAATCAAGTCGTGGTTGTTATAATCATGGTCGTGGTTTGTATAATCATGGTCGTGGTGTGTATAATAATGGTCGGATGTTATAATCAGGTCGTGGTTGTTATAATCAGGGTCGTGTTTATTATAATCATTGTCGTGGTTGTTATAATCATGGTCGTGGTTGTTTTAATCATGGTCGTGGTTGTTATAATCATGGTCGTGGTTGTTATAATCATAGTCGTGGTTGTTATAATCATGGTTGTGGTTGTTATAATCATGGTCGTGGTTCTTATATACATAGTCGTGGTTGGTATAATCATGGTCGTAGTTGTTATATTCATGGTCGTGGTTGTTATAATCTTAGTAGTGGTTGTTATAATCATATTCGTGGTTGTCATATTCATGGTCGTGGCTGTTATAATCATGGTTGTGGTTGTTATAATCATGGTCGTGGTTGTTATAATCATGGTCGTGGTTGTTATAATCATGGTCGTGGTTGTTATAATCATGGTTTTGGTTGTTATAATCATGGTCGTGGTTGTTATAATAATAGTCGTGGTTGTTATAATCATAGTCGTGGTTGTTATATTCATGGTCGTGGTTGTTATAATTATAGTCGTGGTTGTTATAATAATGGTTGTTGTTGTTATAAGACTGGTCGTTGTTGTTATAATCATGGTCGTGGTTGTTTTAATCATGGTCGTGGATTGTATAATCATGGGCGTGGTTTGTATAATCATGGTCGTGGTTGTTATAAACAGTGTCGTGGTTGTTATAATCATGGTCGTGGTTGTTATAATCATGGTCGTGAATGTTATAATCATGGTTGTGGGTGTTATAATCATGGTCGTGGTTGTTATAATCATAGTCGTGGTTGTTATAATCATAGTCGTGGTTGTTTTAATCATGGTCGTGGTTTGTATAATCATAGTCGTGGTTGTTATAATCATGGTCGTGGTTGTTATAATCATGGTCGTGGTTGTTATAATCATGGTCGTGGTTGTTATATTCATGGTCGTGAGTGCTATAATCATGGTTGTGGGTGTTATAATCATGGTCGTGGTTGTTATAATCATAGTCGTGGTTGATATAATCATAGTCGTCGTTGTTATATTCATGGTCGTGGTTGTTATAATCATAGTCGTGGTTGTTATAATAATGTTTGTTGTTGTTATAAGACTGGTCGTTGTTGTTATAATCATGGTCGTGGTTGTTTTAATCATGGTCGTGGTTTGTATGATCATGGTCGTGGTTTGTATAATCATGGTCGTGGTTGTTATAATCAGGGTCGTGGTTGTTATAATCATGGTCGTGGAATTTATAATCAAGGTCGTGGTTGTTATAATCATGGTGGTGGTTGTTATAATTATGGTCGTCGTTATGATCATAGTCGTGGTTGTTATAATCATAGTCGTCGTTGTTATAATCATGGTCGTGGTTGTTATAATCATAGTCGTGGTTATGATCATTGTCGTGGTTGTAATAATCATAGGCGTAGTTGTTATAATCATGGTCGTGAGTGCTACAATCATGGTCGTGGTTGTTATAATCATATTCGTGGTGGTTATAATCATGGTCGTGGTTGTTATAATCATGGTCGTGGTTGTTATAATCATGGTCGTTATTGATATAATCATGGTCGTAGTTGTTATAATCATGGTCGTCGTTGTTATAATCATGGTCGTGGTTGTTATAATCATGGTCGTGGCTGTTATAATCATGGTCGTGAGTGTTATAATCATGGTTGTGGGTGTTATAATCATGGTCGTGGTTGTTATAATCATAGTCGTGGTTGATATAATCATAGTCGTCGTTGTTATATTCATGGTCGTGGTTGTTATAATTTTAGTCTTGGTTGTTATAATAATGGTTGTTGTTGTTATAAGACTGGTCGCTGTTGTTATAATCATGGTTGTGGTTGTTTTAATCATGGTCGTGGTTTGTATAATCATGGTCGTGGTTTGTATAATCATGGTCGTGGTCGTTATAATCAGGGTCGTGGTTGTTATAATCATGGTCGAGGTTGTTATAATCATGGTCGTGAGAGTGTTATAATCATGGTTGTGGGTGTTATAATCATGTGGTTGTTATAATCATAGTCGTGGTTGTTATAATCATAGTCGTGGTTGTTTTAATCATGGTCGTGGTTTTGTATAATCATAGTCGTGGTTGTTATAATCATGGTCGTGGTTGTTATAATCATGGTCGTGGTTGTTATAATCATGGTCGTGGTTCTTATAATCATGGTCGTGAGTGTTATAATCATGGTTGTGGGTGTTATAATCATGGTCGTGGTTGTTATAATCATAGTCGTGGTTGACATAATCATAGTCGTCATTGTTATATTCATGGTCGTGGTTGTTATAATTATAGTCGTGGTTATTATAATAATGGTTGTTGTTGTTACAAGACTGGTCGTTGTTGTTATAATCATGGTCGTGGTTGTTTTAATCATGGTCGTGGTTTGTATAATCATGGTCGTGGTTTGTATAATCATGGTCGTGGTTGTTATAATCAGGGTCGTGGTTGTTATAATCATGGTCATGGATTTTATAATCAAGGACGTGGTTGTTATAATCATGGTGGTGGTTGTTATAATTATGGTCGTCGTTATGATCATAGTCGTGGTTGTTATAATCATGGTCGTCGTTGTTATAATCATGGTCGTGGTTGTTATAATCATAGTCGTGGTTATGATCATTGGCGTGGTTGTAATAATCATAGTCGTAGTTGTTATAATCATGGTCGTGAGTGCTACAATCATGGTCGTGGTTGTTATAATCATATTCGTGGTGGTTATAATCATGGTCGTGGTTGTTATAATCATGGTCGTGGTTGTTATAATCATGGTCGTTATTGATATAATCATGGTCGTAGTTGTTATAATCATGGTCGTGGCTGTTAAAATCATGGTCATGGTTGAAGTAATCGTGGCCGTGGTTGTTATAATCATGGTCGTGGTTGTTATATTCATAGTCGCGGTTGTTATAATCATAGTCGTGGTCGTTATATTCATGGTCGTGCTTGCTATATTCATGGTCGTGGTTGTTATAATCATGGTCGTGGTTGTTATAATCATGGTCGTGGTTGTTAGAATTATGGTAGTCGTTATGATCATAGTCGTGGTTGTTATAATCAGGGTCGTGAGTGTTATAACCATGGTCGTGGTTGTTAAAATCATGGTCGTTGTTGCTATAATCATGGTCGTGGATGTTATAATCATGGTCGTGTTTGTATATACTCATGGTCGTGGTTGTTATAATCATGATCGTGGTTGTTATAATCATAGACGTGGTTACGATCATAGTCGTGGTTGTTATAATCATATTCGTTGTTGATATAATCATGGTCGTGGTTGTTATAAATCATGGTCGTGGTTGTTATCACCATGGTCGTGGATGTTATAATCTTGGTCGTGGCTGTTACAATCATAGTCGTGGTTGTCATAATCATAGTCGTGGTTGTTATAATCATGGTCGTGAATGTTATAATCATGGATGTGGTTGCTATAATCATAGTCGTGGTTGTTATAATCATAGTCGTGGTTGCTATAATCATAGTCGTGGTTGTTATAATCATAGTCGTGATTGTGATAATCATGGTCGTGAGTGTTATAATTATGGTTGTGGTTGTTATAGTCATAGTCGTGGTTGTTATAATAAAGTCGTGGTTGTTATATCCAAGGTCGTGATTGCTATATTCATGGTCGTACTTGTTATAATCATAGTCGTGGTTGTTATAATCATAGTCGTGGTTGTTAGAATCATGTTCGTGAGTTTTATAATCATGGTTGTGGTTGTTACAGTCATAGTCGTGGTTGTTTTAATCATAGTCGTGGTTGTTATATTCATGGTCATGCTTGCTATATTCATATGCGTTCTTGTTATAATCATATTCGTGGTTGTTATAATCATTGTCGTGGTTGTTATAATCATAGTCATGGTTGTTATAATTATGGTCGTGGTTGTTATAATCATGGTTGTGGTTGTTATATTCATGGTCGTGGCTGTTATAATCATGGTCGTGGTTGTATAATCATGGTCGTGGTTGTTATAGTCATGGTCGATGTTGCTACAATCATAGTCATGATTGTTATAATCATAGTCGTGGTTGCTATAATCATGGTCGTGAGTGTTATAATCATGGTTGTGGTTGTTATATTCATGGTCGTGGTTGTTATAATCATGGTCGTGGTTTTATAATCATGGTCGTGGTTGTTATAGTCATGGTCGATGTTGCTATAATCATACTCGTGTTTGTTATAATCATAGTCGTGGTTGTTATATTCATGTTCGTGCTTGCTATATTCATGGCCGTGCTTGTTATAATCATAGTCGTGGTTGTTATAATCATGGTCGTGGTTGTTATAATCATAGTTGTGGTTGTTATAATCATGCTCGTGGTTGCTTTAATCATGGTTGTGGTTGTTATAATCATGGTCGTGATTGTTATAATCATATTCGTGGTTGTTATAATCATGGTCGTGGTTGTTTTAATCAAATTCCTAGTTGTTATAATCATGGTCGTGGTTGTTATAATTATAGTCGTGGTTGTTATAATCGTGACGGTGTTTGTTATATTCATTGTCGCGGTTGTTATAATTATTGTCGTGGTTGTTATAATCATGGTCGTGGTTGTTATAATCATGGTCGTGGTTGTTATATTCATGGTCGTGGTTGTTATAATCATAGTCGTTGTTTTTATAATCATGGTAATGGTTGATGTAATCGTGGTCGTGGTTGTTATAAACATGGTCGTGATTGTTATAATCATATTCGTAGTTGTTATAATCATGGTCGTGGTTGTTATAATCATGGTCTTGGTTGTTATAATCATAGTCGCGGTTGTTATAATTATGGTCGTCGTTATGGTCATAGTCATGGTTGTTAGAATCATAGTCGTGGTTGTTATAATCATGTTCGTGAGTGTTATAATCATGGTCGTGGTTGTTATAATCAGGGTCGTGTTTGTTATAATCATGGTCGTGGTTGTTATAATTATGGTCGTCGTTATGATCATAGTCGTGGTTGTTATAATAATAGTAGTGGTTGTTATAATCATGGTCGTGAGTGTTATAATCATGGTCGTGGTTGTTAAAATCATGGCCGTTATTGTTATAATCATGGTCGCGGTTGTTATAATCATGGTCGTGATTTGTATAATCATGGTCGTGGTTGTTATAATCAGTGTTGTGGTTGTTATAATCATGGTCGTGGTTGTTATAATCATGGTCGTTAGGGTGTGTCATAGGAGGGAAGATCAGCTAAAACTAATGGCCCATCACTTTTTTGGTAGATTTTAGTGTATATAAACAGAAAATAATTTCAGTTTCAATATTTTGCAACCTTTTGCTAGGTAAATTTTAGCGTGAAATTTATCGAAAATCTAACGTACAGCTGCATTAGTGCATTACAATTAAATAGTGAACATTGCTTTCTGACTTCATTCTTTAACAACCCAACTAACAATATTTTTTCTGTTTCAGATTCTGATGCATTTATAAGTTGATAATATTTGCGATGGCTGCTTGTGTCAGGACGAGGAACCAAAAATCCAGCCATCTCAGTCACTATCTTGGGTCTGGGAGAGAGCTCCTGAAGTCGGAGTTGCCTACATTGAGAGATGCTTTGAGATACGGTGTTTTAATCAGGCAAATCAGTGAAAAGAACCAAAGAACTTACACAAACAAAGACATTGCCAGTGATATGACCAAAGCTGTCTTGGCACAGTACACTCTGGCTAACGCTCAGTTCAAGCCTCCAGTCATAACAAGTCAGAAGAAGATTAGTGAGAGACTGCTAGCCAGTTGGGAAAAGGCAAGAGATATCTCTTTGGGAGAGGAAAACTTGCAGTTAAGGACAGCTTTGCCAAGCAACTGGACCAGTTATTTGACATAATTACTTGCAAGTGCCCAATTGTTCTCTGTCCTGAGTTTGGATGCGATCGTGACTGTAAATCCGAGGCCCACATCTCCTGTATTTGCAAGCATGAACTGAAGATTCCTGTGATCGAACTGGCATTTGTCAAAGCACAGAGAGAGAAGACTGGCAGTATAGGGGCTCTCATGATTTCTAGCCAAGATATTCCGGAGTCCAAGAGACAGGAGGCTGCCACAGAGAGACAGAAGAGGAGAAGAGTTGCCGAGGAAAAGAGACTTGAGAAGGCCCAGGGTGAGGTAAAAAAAGGCCGATGATTGGAGTCAAGCTGATTCAGAGTTTAATGACTTCCCCATGGCTGATCCGAGTGCTGACCAGGAGAATGGTGACTTTGTCCCTAACCCAGAAAATAATGATCCCAAACCTTCCAGGCATAAGATTCGAAATAGGAAAGATATCCCGAGCATAGCTCTGGCCAGCATGCGACACCACACTGGTCTCAGAGAAACTGCAGAGATAGCAACAGCTGCCTGGGTTGACGGTGGTTTGATAACAGCTGATGATGTTCACCTGGTGATAGATCATAACAAAGTAAGGAGAGCTCAGGAGAAACTTGTCAGTAACCTAGAAGAGGAGTGTGATAAGGGGATAAGAGAAAATGGAATCAATTGTTTGTTCTTTGATGGGAGAAGGGATGACACTAAAGTGTTCATGAAAGTTGGAGATTCTGACAAGTTGTTCCCTGCCATGTGAAGGAGGAACATACTCCTGCTGCAGTGAACCAGGAGGAAGTATTTGTGGCATTTCACTCCAGAAAGATGACATCAGGAAACCAGCTGAGATAGTGGCAGATAACATTGTGAACTGGCTCAGAGAGAGGAACGTAGACCAGACCCTGCAGGCCATTGGAGGGGACAGCACCAACACGAACACAGGGTGGCAAGGGGGGGTCATTCAGTGGATAGAGCGGAAGATTGGGAGGAATCTGGTCTGGATTGTTTGTGACCTCCACACCAACGAGTTGCCACTCAGACATCTGATCCAGGAGCTGGATGGCAAGACTCTTTCAAACAACAGATGGTCTGGTCCTCTTGGCAAGATACTGGACTCTGCCACTGAGTTAGAAATAAATCCGAGCTTTGAAAAAATCACAGTTGGCCCTCCACTCGTTGAGCTTGCACATACTGTCATTGACGACCTGAGTACTGACCAGTACTAGGGTTACATGATTTGCAGTGCCATCAAAACTGGGGTCATGCCTGATAGACTTGCTTACCTGCAGATAGGTCCAGTCTCACATTCTAGGTGGCTCACAACAGCTCTCAGGTTCTGCAGAATTTGGGTCGCTCATCATAAACTGAAAGGGAACCAGCTTCACAACCTGAGACTTATTGTCCAATTCATCGTGAGTGTCTACTTGCCAAATTGGTTCAAACACCAAGGTCAAGTCATCGTTCTCCGAAGGTCCGAGGCATGTTCTCTTCCAGCTTGAGCTCCTGAGGAGTCAGCCAAGGAAGGTTGTTCAGATTGTGGAGCAGACTGTGAGGAGATCTTCCTGGTATGCTCATCCCGAGGCAGTTCTGCAGACAATGCTCTGCAGTAAGGATGAGGAGGAGAGAAGAGTGGCAGTCAAAAAGATCTTGGATATGAGACTTATGAGAGGATCTGGGCATGACGAATCAGTTGGTGACAATTCCTTCAGGGTCAGGAAGACTCCTGAAGTCAATCTAGGTGCCAAGACCCTCACTGATCTCATAGATCTGGATAACATCCAGGCTGGCAGTGAGCCCCCTCTTACCTGCAGCCTCACCAATGTTCAAGTCAGAGCTTTCCTGGACAACCCCATGCATGTCCCTGCCTGGCCCTCGCACACCCAGAGTATAGAGCCTTGTGTACAGCAAGTGAGCGAGGCCAGCAGTCACGTGTACAGCCAGGAGAGGAGGGAAGGCTACATCCGAGCTCAGGTGGTCAGCAGGGAGGCGATGAGTAGAAACAGAAGCAAGAAAGACATGTTCTCTATGGTGTGCAGCAACACCGGGTCGTAGTAGTAAAACCGGTTTTTGTATTTGATGATTTTGTTTTCTAAAGGAATATTAAATTTAATAAATGTGTCAAGATCATTCGTTTCACTATTCTGGATCATTTTCATCCTAATAAATTAACCTGATACATTTACTTTACTTTAAATAAGCTATTTAGTGGTGTTGGTAAAAGGGTGGGAATACTGAATTTTCATAAGATTTCAAGTTAAAATTTACCTAGCAAAAAATAAAAACTTTTAAAATCTGAAGATATCACATGATTCTGCACATAGAACTACATCATTAATACCATGGGCCGATTTTTCAAACTAAAAAAAAAAAAATTCGCCTCCGTATGACACACCCTAATGGTCGTGGTTATTATAATCATGGTCGTGGTTGTTATAATCATGATTGTGGTTGTTAAAATCATGGTCGTGGTTGTTAATATTATAGTCGTGGTTCTTATAATATTGGTTGTGGTTGTTATAATCATGGTCGTTGTTGTTATAATCATGGACGTGGTTGTTTTAATCATGGTCGTAGTTTGTAAAATCATGGTCGTGGTTTGTATAATCATGGTCGTGGTTGTTATAATCAGGGTCGTGGTTGTTATAATCATGGTCGTGGTTTTTATAATCGAGGTCGTGGTTGTTATAATCATGGTCGTGGTTGTTATAATTATGGTCATCGTTATGATCATAGTCGTGGTTGTTATAATCATAGTCGTGGTTGTTATAATCATGGTCGTGAGTGTTATAATCATGGTCGTGGTTGTTAAAATCATGGTCGTTGTTGTTATAATCATAGTTGTGGTTGTTATAATCTAGGTCATGGTTGTTATAATCATGGTCATGGTTGTTATAATCAGGGTCGTGGTTGTTATAATCATGGTCGTGGTTGTTATAATCATGGCCGTGGTTGTTATAATTATGGTCGTGGTTGTTATAATTGTAGTGATGGGTTGTCAGACCACAGCTTACATCTCAGAAACAGTCCAGACTTGACCCGACATTAGAGGGGTCAAATGTAAGGGTACCCCTCGCAACCACTCAAGGAGTTACAAATCAACTGGCTCCCCTCCCATGTCACACGGCCCCAACAAACATGTAAGAAGGCACCGGCCGACTCTCTCGCAATATACACATTAACCTACACCGCAGAAGAAGTCCAGACCCGACCTCACATTAGCCAGGTCAAATGTAACCCTCGAACCCAAGTCAAGGGGCCACAAATCAACCAGGGCCTCTCATGTCACACTGCCCCATCTGAAGATTTCTCCAGAATATACAACTTATAGTCTCTGAAAAAGTCCAGACCTGACCCTACATTAGCGAGGGCAAATGTAAGGAGACCCTTCGCCGCCCCCCCGATCAGCTCAACCTGACGGCTGGTCTTCCAATATATAGGACGTCCTAGCCCTCCCTCACGAGAGTGTGTCTTGTAACCAAGAAGGGCCAGCTACCACGTCCCCAGTCCCGCTCGAGAGAAGCCCGCCACTAAGTGTAACGAAGTCTCAGCCGGGTCCATCGACAGAGTGCTGTCAACTCAACGTGTAACAGTAAGTGCTGGCTGTGTAGACTGTAGAAGTGCAGTGATCCCGAACCTCCCCAACGATCGACTTAGTGAAGTGCCCATTCTAATTGTGAGGTTAGGTTATACGAGAATACCATAGTCTATCATAAACTGTGTACGAACCCCCCCATTAATCCCCCTATTGAACTAGAAAAATAAGCTGTAACACGCATTGGTGTTTTATATACTACACTTGTACTGTGCCTGTGTTAATATACAGTGTTGACATCACACCCTCGAGACCCGCTACCATTTCCTCTCGCTATAATACTCTACTACTATAACCTCCTAACTTACCTCTTCATGTGAGATTTTGTCTCATTGCATAATCATGGTCGTGGTTGTTATAATCATGGTCGTGGTTATTATAATCATGGTAGTGGTTGTTATAATCATAGTCGTGGTTGTTATAATCATAGTCGTGGTTGTCATATTCATGGTCGTGGTTGTTATAATCATGGTCGTGGTTGTTATAATCTTTGTCGTGGTTGTTATAATCATAGTCGTGGTTGTCATATTCATGGTCGTGGTTGTTATAATCATGGTCGTGGTTGTTATAATCATGGTCGTGGTTGTTATAATCATGGTCGTGGTTGCTAAAATCATAGTCGTGGTTGTTATAATCATAGTCGTGGTTGTTATAATCATGGTCGTGAGTGTTATAATCATGGTTGTGGTTGTTATAGTCATAGTCGTGGTTGTTATAATTATAGTCGTGGTTGTTATATTCATGGTCCTGTTTGCTATTTGCATGGTGGTGGTTGTTATAATCATGGTCGTGGTTGTTATAATCATGGTCGTGGTTGTTATAATCATGGTCGTGATTGCTAAAATCATAGTCGTGGTTGTTATAATCATAGTCGTGGTTGTTATAATCATGGTCGTGAGTGTTATAATCATGGTTGTGGTTGTTATAGTCATAGTCGTGGTTGTTACAATTATAGTCGTGGTTGTTATATTCATGGTCCTGCTTGCTATATTCATGGTGGTGGTAGTTATAATCATGGTCGTGGTTGTTATAATCATGGTCGTGGTTGTTATAATCATGGTCGTGGTTGTTATAATTATGGTCGTCGTTATGATCATAGTCGTGGTTGTTATAATCATGGTCGTGGTAGTTATAATCATGATCGTGGTTGTTATAATCATAGTCGTGGTTATGATCATAGTCGTGGTTGTAATAATCATAGTCGTGGTTGTTATAATTGTAATAGGCCCCTGTCTCATCAACAGAACGTATTATATAAATGGGTCAATACATCTGATATTATATTCAGATTCACCACCCTGTAACTTTCCACTGTCTATGAGTAAGACATGAGATGGACACGTGAGCGGGCAACTCACCCAAGAGGGTGAGACCCATAGCTCAGCATTTCTGTAAGCACGCACTGCGATGCCCCTAAGCTTCAGTAGCTCACCACAACTTATATCGTAAGGACGTGACCTAACGTTTATCATACATAAACGCCGTCCCTTTCTCATTCACTCCTAGACAGTGAGACTTACGGTTGATATACACTCAGGAATTATATATACAACCTTTTATAATAAAACAAAGGAATTACCGTTTGGGTTTCGTTACTTAAAACCCAAATATAAATATGTGTGAACGGACTGGTTAATTGGACAAGCAGCCGATTCATATAGGTGGCAGCGGTGGGATACGGATTCTTCAAACTGGTAGTCGTATCATCCGTCTGTGTCTTGTGAAAAACAAGAAACCACACAGCAGTGACGCGTTACATAATCCGAGTGTTTAAAACTATATCCCGTATTGAGACGATATGTAGTGAGGGCTCCTTATCTCTGTCACATACAAATACGTGCAGAATTCGTAATATACAAATATTACAGCCTGTTGGTATATATCCAGATTGAGCCGGTTGAGATAGACTCCACTCAGCATTCCCTAGACATTACAGTGTTGCAGTGTTGAACAACAGTTTCGTAACCTGGAATTCAATTGGTATTTCACTAGCAGCTGAGCAGTATTGTTGTGTCGTCAGCGCGAATTACGAATTCCGGTGTCATCATACAGATCTCCATATATACGTGGACTGTGAAGAATTGGCACACGGCAGTTTTCGCCAGCGAACCAGCACGATCAGTGTGATAACCAATCATCAGTTTTCTGATCGCCGGAGGAGGAACTCACCTAAATCAAGTGGACTCGTCTCTCACCAAAGCAGAAGCGTCATCTCGTTGCCAAGGAAACCAGCAGCAGCGCATGCATCCTAGGAAGAGGCCCCGCCCACACTCCACTCAGAACTTTTGAAGGATCACTTTTCTATACAGACGTTACACCCTGTATAAATGGGTATTTAAATTACATAATTCTACACACATGAACACGTTCGAGAGATATCTTCACACCGATAGGTTCGTCGGATAGGATTATTTCAATGATAAAGTGTCGAATGTAAGATTAATGTATTGAAATCCTATAATTTACAGTAGTTTGTAAGTGTCTGTCTTCTTATTGATAGTTTAAAAATTAACTACAATTAATATTCATTTGTCTTGTAAATGAGAGGCAAGTGATCTACTTACTGTTAAGTATTCATTGACCCAAGGGGGCTAATAGATAATTTCTAAGTTTCCCATGTCTAATGTAGATGAAATCGAACGCCTAGCGCAACTGTTTGCGGATAACCAACTCATCAATGATCAAGCCCAGACTGACATAGATTTTGAGTATGGAACACAGTTAAATGATTCGGTAGGAAGTAGTGAGAAAGTTATTGACGAATCATTTGACGACTTAAACCGTCGTACCCTACGGTCTGGTAATCACGATAGTACCTCACCTAAGTATACTAAAGCAGTTACCCCTGTTACAGGTGATAGTGTGTCTGTTGCTAAATCGGTAACAACCTTATTAACCCAGCCTTCTGTTAAGAGTAAGAATACTAACTTGCTTAATAACACTAAAATGGTATCTTCTAACCCTCACACCAGTACTAATACCACACCTAAAGCTGATAATGTTATTAATATCATGCAGCGCGGCGATTATGTTCGAAATTTCACGGAATACCATATAGCAGGGTTCTATGCAGGCATTCGTTTAATGCGTTTGGTTTTACAAAGCCTGACTATGAAAGTTCAAGCGAAGCGTAGTGGGATCTTTGGGGGTAGGTCGCAGCTGGGCCAACTGCAATGGATCTTCAGATGGTTGGATAAGCTGTGTTCAGGTATCTGAAAGCGAAACACCGGTAGCGCTAATGTTGACATCGCGGGCGAGGTTCGCCAGGACCTTCCGGTCATCAGGCTGGTACAGCTACGGGTGATATGCATGAAAATCATGGAAACATTGATGGGAACTAATAAGTTTTCTTCTTTCAAATCAGTGTTTCCGCCTGCTTGAACTTTAGGAAACAAAAGTATAAACCACCCTTGGTTATGAATTGGAATCTCATAAACAAACTCTGTCCCCAGACTACGGACCCCTTACTGGCGCAACCACTGGTGACGTCACCACAACCCCGGCGATCTCGAGAGATACAGATGCTGCTCCCCAGACTCCTTATGGAGCACTTAGCTCGATCGGCTCACTCCCGCCTAACATATAAACGAAAACATATCGTTCGATAACATTTAAACCTGAAGCGTGGCCGCGTAATGGAAGGTGTTTTCAGCTCCGAGCAATAGTGTTAATTTTAGGCCACCGATTCTCAAGCCATTCTCAGGGTCAAACAGTGAGGAGCAAAAGCAGCTCCTCCTCCTCCTACCCGAACGGCGGCGCAAATGGTGCTGGCTCTTCACAAAATCGACATCTCATGGTCCGCTAGGAAGATGCGATATACTGGCAAACTGGGGAGTGGACCTAAAGGTAAGCGGAGGTTACGTATAGGCGCAAAGCGAAAACGTCCCCAGGACAGTCATGGGGAAGACCAGCGCACACTACAGCAAGGAGAGGGATAGATAGGGTAATTCGCCCCTCCTCCCATAGCACTTCTATAAGCGACTTCCATTAATAAGCGGCGCTTAGAAAAGTGGAGTGTTGTCGAGAAGTACCGGTGAGCAGATAACTGGAGTTGGCTCTTGATATAGACTTACTGGTGCTTACTTCTAATGTATTGGCCTTGACATCATATCACGAGTTACAACGTGAATTCCCTCACCGCAAATTCAAATGGGCCTGTCAGCTGAGCTCGAAGGAGTTTCAGGTGGTACTCAGCTGAGCATCAAAGGAATAGTGGCGTTACTTTCTCAATTCTCAAGAGCGTGACACGCCCTTCTCTGGCGGACTTTGCTATAGTTTCAGCAGTTCATTTGCCAGCTTCGGCGGGTTGCCGGTCTACCAACTCTTCGAAAGAACATGATAGATGTTCATCACGTAATAATAATTATTCGCGTTTAAAATTCTGTTTCCCTACGCAGCAATGAGTCATTCTGAACCTTTGCTCACGCTAGGACGAAAGTGTTGTTTACCAATCCTGTAGAGGAAGGCGGATAGCCGTCCAGGAATATCTCTTCGACCTCTGTACACCTTTGGCGTGATTACCCAGCAACAAGAGTTGGAAGATAGTACGCAATCTTGAAGAGTACTCTTCCATTACCAGAATGAAATTCACCAACACTCTCAAAAATCATGTGAGCTGAAGTGAACATTGGTTTCACAAATGATTGGTTCACTTGGGGTGTGACAGGACGGCTACAGTTGTTGAGAATACTCATCAGTAACCAGCCTGTCCTTAAAATTCTTTAAAGGCATGGCGTGAACAACCCCAGCCACCGCTTTTGCTTCCCACCTAAGTGATGATAATGACACATCGGTCTGAGAGATGGTCTCTGCATTCTCAGGTATGGTGTTGTGGATGACGTTGTGACCATGCGTCGGTTTGCTATTACTCAGTTTTTGAGCATTGACCCATCACCGGACCTTCGAATCAGCTGTCCAATGCTGCTGGGACACACACACACAAGTCTACGGAATTGCGGAGCAATTTCACATTATCAAGAATTAAAGAAAGGTTGTTATATTATTGTGATTTTCTAGATACTTGCTTAATGTCGAAGTGCAACCAAATAAATTTCCTAATTAAGTTGACTGCGAATTTCCTTAGACTCGACTAGTAGGATAGATAAATAGCCACATGTTAAAGGTGATCGATCATCCTCCAGGGCAAGACTGCACCTGTTAGAGCTTGCTTTGCCGACTACAGATAGTAGCCTTACTTGGAAACGCTAGGTCAAGACAGATTTAACATCCCATCATATAGCGTTGAACCAGCCTGTTACGTACCAGCTTATAGACTACTCATAACCCAGCGTATGAGAACAAGACTATGGTACGGTGTTGAATGAGAATGTTAGACATAAATCACTGTACTTATTATTTCCTCAATGCGAAAAGGATGAGGTGGATGGCGCCCTGTCGCTGAATTTCAGGCGCCAAATGATCGAAAACAATCCTGATGGGTACCCAATGCCTATCATGGGTGAATATTGCAATCCTTAGGCAAGGATAATGCGGTATTTAACAACTTTTCCGGAATTTGCTTAGTGGGTATTGCTTACGTCTACTCGATGAAAAATCACGAAATCACGGCATTGCCTTTTGCCTCTAGGCCGCTGAGTTTCTGAATGCCATTTGATGCTCAGAAATCCCCCACTAACATTTCAAAGAATGATCAACACCCTGTTTGCCGGACTAATTGGTAGCCTGATCTGCGCTTATTTGGATGATCTATAGTAGTCCAGTGGAACGTCGATTCCCATCGATAAAACTGCGTGAAGTTTGGCCAAACTTTCCACAGCAGGACTCAAAATAAAACTCTCAAAGTGGGAGTTTTAAAATCCAGAATCATTTCCTTGGTCTGCATGTAGTCGACGGTGAGGGCATACACACAGTTAATGATAAAGTCAAGCTTTAATCTCAGTTCCGCGTCCTACACTCAAATGATCATGCGTAGCTTTCTGCTCGGATTATCTGGTTATATCGGTTTCCTTATCAAGGACTATGCAACAGCATCGCCCCGAACGAGGTTGCTCAAAAAAAGGCCACGAATGTTTATATAGGATGCCAGACACGGGAAAGTGTGCGGCATTGAAGACAGCTAACTAATGCGGTTCCCTAGCATTCCGTTACCTCAACCTTTCACTCTCTGGCCTTGTGCTCGGAATTGGTCGGAGCAGACATTGCTCATCACAGAAGGACACGCGTGGGAAGTTTAAGTGATAACATTTGCAAATTGCAAATAATCGATGCTGAAACACGTTATTCGGTGACGCATTTAGAAACGTTAGCCATTGTGTGGTCGCCCAAGTTCAAGGACATTATCTTTGGCTACAAGATAACTGTTTTTACTGATCATGCGGCAGTCACCGAACTGTTATGGCAGAAACTTATCAGGCAGGTGTACGCTGGTATCTGACAGTTCAGAGTTTGACCCCGAATTTGGTATTTACCTGGGAGGGCGAATGTTGTCGCCGACGCTCTGTCAGAAATATAGCACCAGTTATGCCTGTATCAACATTCACTCTTTCGCAGCTGGAAGATGAGCAACGACACGCGACCCATTGGTCAGCTGTTATTTTGCTCTCCGGAAATCGGTGAGGATGTTAAACTCCCCAAATTTCTTCCCTTACGTCAGTTTGAGATTACGAGCATAACATACTCCATAGGACCGAAGAAAATCTCCTGAGGTAATGTGTCTCAAATAGTCGTACCTGACACGTTTGCAAAAGCAGTAATGACGTGTTCACGATGTCCCACAAGCAGAGTCACCAAGGTCTCGTGATAAATGCTTAGCAGATTTGAAAAAGTATTTCTGGAACACGATGAAGAAAGACATAAATTACACATAGCTAATTGTTTGGCATATGCTCAACATAAGGGATCAACAGGATCACCTGCCCCGATTCACAATATCCTACACACCAGACCGTCCGTTTTGACACAGTCGCTGTTGACTTATTTTTAACTCCCAATGAGTCATCAGGATCAGGATACGTCTTAGTGTGTGTGGATCATTTTCCCAGGTCCGTGGTCTTGAATCCTAAGCAAAACGGCCGAAGAAATAGCCTATGCATTAGTGATGAATCTCATGTAATCCTATACTACGCCTAAAGTTCTACTCTCTGATAATGGAACAGAGTTCAAGAATGAGCTAATAGGCACTATGTTTACAATATGGAATTAAACAAGCTTTGTGACGCTTATCATCCACAGGCTAATGGCGCTGTGAAAGAACCAATCGTAAAAATCCTGAAATACTTTCGTCCAATTGTTGGTGGTTTTCAGCCACGCATGGGAGGATTGGTTACCGCAAGGTTGCAGCGTCGATTAATGCAGGTCAGTTAATAGCTCTGCGGGCAAAACACCTACTATATTGTCTATGGCACAGATAAACGTCTGCGCCCGACATCCTTACAGGGCGCCATACCCGGTATATAATACGGGGATGATTTTGCGGCAAAACAAGTTAATGTCTTTACCGGTACCTTAAGTACGATCACAGCTAGCGGCGTCAACGTGATGTAAACAACATAAACATGCTAAACCTATCGCACTGAACGTTGGGGCGCTGTTGGTACGGGGAACCTGGAAGGAACTCCAAACTTTCAGCGGTACTGGGGTCCATTCCGCATAATCTCCAAAAGCAGAGCAACAAATTCAAAATATGGAAGCTAATGCACAGATCGCGAATGTCGTGCGCGGATCGTCTGAGAAGACCCAGATAAATGTCTTACCTAAAGGTTGATGATAATGTGATTGATACATCACTTACCAGACTGTTCAAGCAAAATGTCCCAAATGACTATTGTATGAAACTACGTTCTGCGAGTAGAAGTTAACTCGTACTTTCGCGTCAGATGGAAACGTCGACGGCCAACTACAATCGGCATTGGACATTCTTCATGGTCTCCTTTAGCTTCGATAGATTCGACAATAGTTTCATGGACGTTGTTGTTCAGCTGTATCTCCAACAGAGATCGTGTTATTTCTCAAACCACGCGATTACTGCTCTAAAATCAAGGATTATTCTGATCTTAATGGAGTTTACCCAGTTTCGAGGATTGTTACTAGGTGCAAGAGAAAATTCCTGGCGTTAGAATAGCTCCTTTACTTCACAAGTGTTGCATGCTGCTGAAATTTCCCAGTTCATAAAATTAAACTTTCTAAAAATAGACTAATAGACGGCATTGTAGATGCCGGGATAGGACGATGTGGACATGAAGCTTATTGCCTGTCTGGAGCCTTCTTAGGCTTTAAAATAGCCAAGTTGCAGTATCATTTAACTCCTATTTTCAATGACAATGAGGGTTCACTATTACCACGCTGTTGGGTCAACCCTCACGCACAACGCAATTCTGATCCACATTCTATGCAGGGCAACATGAGTTTAATGCATGGCGTGAACCCTTCCCCTGGTTTGTGAACGACACACTGTAGCATACCCTAGATAAGGCCTAAAGAACTTTTCTTAGTAGATGAGAAGAATATTCATTGTTATCAATGGAGATTCTGAGGTACATCACGGTGTAAGTTGTCTTATCTACACCTACACGTATGTCCAGCCTACATGTTTGCATTTATTCCTGCTGCAAGAACGAATATGTGAATTGGCGGTCATACAACCAAATATGCGCTGGCGTTAGCGCAATGCAGTTATAGGCCAGTTAGTCTAAAGACTGTGTTCCTCTCACCTTCACAATAATGCAGTATTTGTTCTTTCTAATCCTGCTACTACTGTTTAAAAAATGCCAAAATGGTGTTAAGCAGCTAGTTGTGAAAAGAGGGCATTACAAAGGCTCCTGATTACTGGCGAAATCACTTGTAGTACATTACGGACCTTGCCTACTCATCAGCATTTTGCGTTAAATCGAAAACTCAAGTCTGCTATTCCGCTTCTATAATGAATTTCACTATCAAGGATATTCAAATAGTATCAAGAGAAATTAAAAGTGTTAACTGTGAGCAGACACATTTTGCTGATTTGAATAATAACTGCCATTTTATCTGTCACGAATTGCTCTACCTGATCTTACGATTCCTCTATTCTGTTAATTCTGGCAATAATGTTCCTGTTCTGTTATTACCGGGGCAGTATCATCCAAATTCAACATTGTTCGCAGCATATATACTAACCCGTCGACACAAGAATCTAGGTCCCCTCTTAGTAGAATACCCCAGCAATGTTCCCCCAGCAGAGTGTCTACATATCTGTTTATATTGCATGGTTGAGGTTGCTCTCCCAGTCACTGTGTACTCTGTAGAGACATTTAGGCCTCACAGGCTCGGCTGGTGGGTGACGGCGATGTAATGAGCCCTATGCCATCAACAGAGCGTGATATATAAATGGGTCAATACATCTGATGTTATATTCAGCAATTCACCGCCCTGTAACTTTCCATAAATATGAGTAAGACATGAGATGGACACGTGAGTGGGCAACTCACCCAGAGGCGAGACCCAGCTCGCATTTCTGTATACTTTTCTGCGTGCCCCACTTCAGTAGCTCACCTCAACTCATGCTCGTGGGGCTGATGACCTAACGTTTATCATAAACGCCGTCCTTTCTCATTCACTCCTAGTGTTACAATCATGATTAAGTGGTTGTTATAATCATATTCGTAGTTGTTATAATCATGGTCGTGGTTTTTATAATCATGGTCGTGGTTGTTATAATCATATTAGTAGTTGTTATAATCATGGTCGTGGTTGTTATAATCATAGTCGTGATTGTTATAATCATATTAAGTAGTTATTTATAATCATGGTCGTAGTTTGTTATAATAATGGTCGTGGTTGTTATAATCATGGTCGTGGTTTGTGTAATCATGGTCGTGGTTGTTATAATCATGGTCGTGGATTGTTATAATCATGGTTGTGATTATTTATAATCATGGTAAATTGGTTGTTATAATCATGGTGTGGTTGTTATAATAATGGTCGTGGTTGTTATAATCATAGTCGTGGTTATGATCATAGTCGTGGTTGTTATAATCATGGTCATTGTTGTTATAATCTTGGTCGTGGTTGTTATAATCATGGTCGTGGTTGTTATAATCATGGTTAATTGGTTGTTTTAATTATGATCGTGGTTGTTATAATCATTGTCGTGGTTGTTATAATTATAGTCGTGGTTTATTTATATTCATTGACGTGCTTGTTATCATCATAGCCTTGGTTGTTATGATCATGGTCGTGGTTGCTATAATCATGGTCATATTTGCTATAATCATGGTCGTGGTCGTGATACTTACAGTATCTAATATACTATAAGAAGGAATAGAATAAAGGTTAGAATAATTAGTTAAAGAAATATTCGCCATAAGGAGAGGTTAGAATAAAATTTAAAAATATTATTATGAATCACCGATGATCATTCCGAGATAAATTATATTATGAAGAATGATGATTCTGGTTAGATTAGTCACCATCTGTAAGTCATCACCTGTGTTAAGTCATCATAGTCATCATCTACGTTAATCAGTTTTAGGCCCATCTCCATGACTGACCGACCATCGATGTTCTTTCAGAGGTGGTTGAGTCTTATTATGTACGTTGGTGGATGAAAGACCTCCTACCCTCACTGACCGGCTATGGTCAATTTGGTGTTATTCTTGTTTATAAATGCTTTCTAATCTATCAAAAGTCTATCCGTCCTGTCTATTGCCATCCCAACTGTCTGTTCGTCTGTGTGGTGTTTGAATGTAAGCCCTTCTGTACTCTTTGTGTCGTCAAATCTGTCTGTCTTATTCGTTGATGGCGTGTGTCTGCCTGTTTGTCTAATGTGAACCAGTCAGTCAGCGGTCTATCTGTTATGTTAGTTACCATATTGTCTATTTGTGCATGTATGAATCTGTCTATTTTTGTCAAACTCCTGTCTGTTTCACTGTCTATATTCACCCTGTGTCTATTGTAGTCATCTTCTCCATGCATTCCTGTTATTATCTTTTATCTCTTCTCCTTTCCATGAGCCACAGGAAAAAAGGATGCACTGTAACTGTAAGGTCGTCTGGTAACGTTGAAAGTGCCTTCAGATTCATGATGGCACTCAGCTTGCTACACCTGTTATATAACTATTTTCTGTTTCCCTTCTTGATTCTTCTATTTACTCATCTTCCTCCTTTACTAATCCAAACAACATTAAAAGTCGGCTAAGAAGAAAAGTGGGGAGGAGAGCAGCTATCCATACGATAACTGCAATACGTGGGCTGACAGCTTACAGTGAATGGGGTGCGCCAAGTCGCCGGAATTTGCATCGTTTTCCAGCGTAAATAAAATGACATGTAATGGCTTCCTAAAAACCGTCGATATGGGACCAGGTTTGTTCCACTCTACTAATTTTTGCGATTTTTCCACAAGTTTTATGAAAAACGATTATTGCGTTTATTTTCTTACAGAACAGACACACACACACACACACACACACACACACACACACACACACACACACACACACACGCCTAGTCCTATAGCATATTAGATAATATAATAATAATAATAATAATAATAATAATATATATATATATATATATATATATATAATAATAATAATAAGAAGAAGAAGAAGAAATAATATATATATATAGCAGAAGAAGAATAATAATAATAAGAAGAAGAATAATA
>NW_024720005.1:0-13908 GCF_018991925.1 Homarus americanus
AGTATAACAAAAAGCCCATGGTCGAGTATAACAAAGTCAACTTATCGAGTATAACAAAGCCTCCTGATCGAGTATAAGAAAGTCCCCTGATCGAGTATAACACATCCCCTGATCGAGTATAACATATCCCCTGATCGTGAATAACAAAGTTCCCTGGTTGAATATAGTAATGTCTCCTGATCGAGTATAACAAAGCCCCTGATCGAGTATAATATAGGCCCCTCATCGAGTATAACAAAGTCCTCTGATCGAATATAAAAACGTCCCCTGATCGAGTAAAACAAAGTCCCCTGATCGTGTATAACAAAGTCCTATAATCGAGTATAACAAAGGCCACTGGTCAAGCATAACAAAGGACCCATGTCGAGCATAACAAAGTCCCCTGATCGAGTATAACAAAGCCCAATCAATGAGTATAACAAAGTCCCTTGATCGAGTATAACAAAGTCCCCTGATCGAGTATATCAAAGCCCCCTCATCGAGTATAACAAAGTCCCCTGATCGAGTATAAACAAAGTCCCCTGTTCGAGTATAACAAAGGCCCCTCGTCGAGTAGAACAAAGTCCCCTCATCGAGTATAACAAAGTCCCCTGGTCGAGTATAACAAAGTCCCCTGGTCGAGTATAACAAAGTCCCCTGATCGAGTATAACAATGGCCCTTGATTGAGTATAATAAAGGCCCCTGATCGAGTATAACAAAGCCCCCTGATCGAGTATATCAAAGCCCCCTCATCGAGTTTAACAAAGTCCCCTGATCGAGTATAACAAAGTCCCCTGGTCGAGTATAACAAAGTCCCCTGATCGAGTATAACAAAGTCCTCAGATCGAGTATAACAAAGTCCCATGGTCGAGTATAACAAATTCCCCTGGTCAAGTATAACAAAGTCCCCTGATCGAGTATAACAAAGGCCCTTGATTGAGTATAATAATGGCGCCTGATCGAGTATAACAAAGCCCCCTCAATGAGTATAACAAAGTCCCCTGGTCGAGTATAACAAAGTCCCCTGATCGAGTATAACAAAGCCCCCTGGTCGAGTATAACAAAGTCCTCTCATCGAGTATAACAAAGTCCCCTGGTCGAGTATAACAAAGTACCCTGATCGAGTATAACAAAGTCCTCAGATCGAGTATAACAAAGTCCTCAGATCGAGTATAACAAAGTCCCATGGTCGAGTATAACAAATTCCCCTGGTCGAGTATAACATAGTCCCCTGATCGAGTATAACAAAGGCCCTTGATTGTGTATAATAAAGGCCCCTGATCGAGTATAACAAAGCCCCCTCAATGAGTATAACAAAGTCCCCTGGTCGAGTATAACAAAGTCCCCTGATCGAGTATAACAAAGCCCCCTGCTCGAGTATAACAAAGTCCCCTGGTCGAGTATAACAAAGTCCCCTGATCGAGTATAACAAAGGCCCTTGATTGAGTATAATAAAGGCCCCTCATCGAGTATAACAAAGTCCCCTGCTCGAGTATAACAAAGTCCCCTGATCGAGTATAACAAAGGCCCTTGATTGAGTATAATAAAGACCCTTGATCGAGTATAACAAAGTCCTCCGATCGAGTATAACAAAGTCCCATGGTCGAGTATAACAAAGTCACCTGATCGAGTATAAGAAAGGCCCCTGATCGAGTATAACAAAGGCCCTTGTTTGAGTATAATAAAGACCCTTGATCGAGTATAACAAAGTCCCCTGATCGGGTATAACAAAGTCCCATGGTAGAGTATAACAAAGTCCCCTGCTCGAGTATAACAAAGTCCCCTGATCGAGTATAACAAAGGCCCTTGATTGAGTATAATAAAGACCCTTGATCGAGTATAACACATCCCCTGATCGAGTATAACATATCCCCTGCTCGTGTATAACAAAGTTCCCTGGTCGAGTATAGTAATGTCCCCTGATCGAGTATAACAAAGACCCCTCATCGAGTATAACAAAGTCCCCTGATCAAGTATAACAAAGTCCTCGGATCGAGAATAACAAAGTCCCCTGATCGAGTATAACAAAGACCATGATGGAGTAAAACAAAGTCCCCTGATCGAGGAAAACAAAGCCCCCTGTCGAGTATAACAAAGTCCCCTCATCGAATATAACAAAGTCGCCTAATCGAGTATAACAAGGACCCCTGCTCGATTATAATAAAGGCCCCTGATCGAGTATAACAAAGTCCCCTCATCTAGTATAACAATATCCCCTGATCGAGTATAGCAAAGGCCCTTGATCGAGAATAACAAATGCCCCTCATCGAGTATAATAAAGTTCCCTAATCGAATATAACAAAGCCCCCTGATCGATTATAACAAAGGCCACAGGTCGAGCATAACAAAGGACCCTGGTCGAGTATAACAAAGTCCTCTCATCGAGTATAAAAAAGTCCCTAGTATAACAGAGTCCTATGGTCGAGTATAACAAATTCCCCTGATCGAGTATAGCAAAATCCCCTGGTCGAGTATAACAAATTCCTCTGATCGAGTATAACAAAGTCCCCTGGATGAGTATTACAAAGCGTCTTGATCGAGTATAACAAAATCCCCTGATCGAGTATAACAAAGACCCCTCATCGAGTATAACAAAGTACCCTGATCAAGTATAATAAAGGCACCTAATCGAGTATAACAAAGTCCCCTGATCGAATATAAATAAGTCCCCTCATCGAGTAAATCAAAGTCCCCTGGTCGAGTATAACAAAGTCCCTGATTGCGTATAACAAAGTCCCCTGGTCGAGTATAACAAATTCCCCTGATCGAGTATAGCAAAATCCCCTGGTCGAGTATAACAAATTCCCCTGATCGAGTATAACAAAGTCCCCTGGTTGAGTATAACAAAGGCCCATGATTTAGTATAAAAAGGCCCCTCGTCGACTATAACAAAGACCCCTCATCGAGTCTAACAAAGTCCTCTGATCGAGTATGACAAAGGCCCTTGATCGAGTATAACAAAGGCCCTTAATCGAGTATAACAAAGTCCCCTGATCGAGGATAACAAATTCCCCTTATCGAGTATAACAAAGTCCCCTGGTCGAGTATAACAAACTCCCTTGATCGAGTATAACAAAGTCCCCTGGTCGAGTATAACCAAGGCCCCTCATCGAGTATAACAAAGGCCCCCGGTTGAGTATAACAAAGCCTCCTCATCGAGTATAACAAAGTCCCCTTATCGATCATAACAAAGGCCCCTGGGCGAGCATAACAAAGCCCCCTGTGATCGAATGATACAAAGTCCCCTAATCAAGTATTACAAAGTCCCCTGATCGAGTAAAACAAAGTCCCCTGTTTGAGTATAACAAAGGCCTCTAATGGAGTATAACAAAGACCCTGATGGAGTATAACAAAGGCCCCTAATGGAGAATAACAAAGACGCCTGATGGAGTATAACAAAGTCACCTGATCGAGGAAAACAAAGCTCCCTGATTGAGTATAACAAAGCCCCCTGATCGAGTTTAACAAAGACCCCTCATCGAGTATAACACATATCATGATCGAGTATAACATATCCCCTGATCGTGTATAACAAAGTTCCCTGGTCGAGTAAAGTAATGTCCCCTAATCGATTATAACAAAGGCCTCTGATCGAGTATAACAAAGTCCCCTTATCGAGTATAACAAAGGCCCCCGGTCGAGTATAACAAAGCCCCCCTGATCGAATATTACAAAGTCCCCTGATCAAGTATAACAAAATCCCCTGATCGAGTATAAAAAAGTCCCCTCGTCGAGTATAACAAAGGCTCCTCATGGAGTATAACAAAGACCATGATGGAGTATAACAAGGTCCCCTGACCGAGGAAAACAAAGCCCCCTGATCGAGTATAACAAAGTCCCTTGATCGAGTATAACAAAGCACCCTGGTCGAGTATAACAAAGCCCCTTGATCGAGTATAACAAAGTCCCCTTATCGAGTATAACAAAGTCCCATGATCGAGTATAATAAAGCCCCCTTACCGAGTATAACAAAGTAACCTGATCGAGTATATCAAACCCCCCTGGTCGAGTATAATAAAGCCCCTGATATAGTATAACAAAGGCCCCTGATCGAGCATAACAAAGTCCCCTGATCGAAAATAACAAAGGCCCCTAATCGAGTGTAAGAAAGTCCCATAATCGAGTATAGCAAAGGCCCTTGATCGAGTATAACAAATGCCCCTCATCGAGTATAACAAAGTCCCCTAATCGAATATAACAAAACCCCCTGATCGAGTATAACAAAGTCCCCTGGTTGAATATAACAATGGCTCATGATTGAGCATAACAAAGGCCTCTCATCGAGTATAACAAAGGCCCCTCATCGAGTCTAACAAAGTCCCCTGGTCGAGTATACCAAAGTCCGCTGGTAGAGGAAAACAAAGCCCCCTGATCGAGTATAAGAAAGTCCCCTGATTGAGTATAACAAAGTCCCCTGGTTGACCATAACAAAGGCCCCTGGTCGAGTAAAACAAAGTCCCCTAATCGAATATAACAAAGCCGCCTGATGGAGAATAACAAAGGCCACTTGTCGAGCATAACAATGGACCCGGGTCGAGTACAACAAAGTCCCCTGATCGAGTAT
Source organism: Homarus americanus (assembly GCF_018991925.1). Classification (NCBI taxonomy): domain Eukaryota; kingdom Metazoa; phylum Arthropoda; class Malacostraca; order Decapoda; family Nephropidae; genus Homarus; species Homarus americanus. Next base: position 4,545 of record NW_024720005.1, read on the forward strand.
AACAAAGCCAAATCATCGAGTAAAACAAAGTCCCCTGATCGAGTATAACAAAGTCCCCTGATCGAGTATATCAAATCCCCCTGATCGAGTATAACAAAGTCCAATCATCGAGGATAACAAAGTCCTCTGGTCGAGTATAACAAAGTCCTCTGGTCGAGAATAACAAAGGCCCCTGATCGAGTATAACAAAGTCCATGATGGATTATATCAAAGACCCCTGATCAAGGCAAACAATGCCCCCTGATCGAGTATAACAAAGTCCCCTGATCGAGTATAACAAAGTCCTCTGATCGAGTATATCAAAGCCCCCTGATCGAGTATAACAAAGCACAATCATCGAGCATAACAAAGTCCTCAGGTCGAGTAAAACAAAGTCCTCTGGTCGAGAATAACAAAGGCCCCTGATCGAGTATAACAAAGTCCCCTGGTCGAGTATAACAAAAGCCCCTGATGGAGTATAACAAAGACCCTGATGGAGTATAACAAAGACCCCTGATCAAGGAAAACCAAGCCCCCTGATCGAGTATAACAAAGTCCCCTCATCGAGTATAACACATCCCGTGATCAAGTATAACATATCCCCTGTTCGTGTATAACAAAGTTCCCTGGTCGAGTATAGTAATGTCCCCTAATCGAGTACAACAAAGGCCCCTGATCGAGTATAACAAAGTCCCCTTATCGAGCATAACAAAGGCCCCTGGTCGAGTATAACAAAGCCCCCCTGATCGAATATTACAAAGTACCCTAATCAAGTATAACAAAGTCCCCTGATTGAGTATAACAAAGTCCCCTAGTCGAGTATAACAAAGGCCCCTGATGGAGTATAACAAAGACCATGATGGAGTATAACAAAGTCCCCTGATCGAGGAAAACAAAGCCCCCTGATTGAGTAAAACAAAGTCCCATGATCGAGCATAACAAAGGCCCCTGGTCGAGAATAACAAAGGCCCCTGATCGAGTATGACAAAGTCCCCTAATCGAGTCTAACAAAGTCCCTTAATCGAGTTAAGCAAAGGCCCTTGATCGAGTATAAAAAATGCCCCTCATCGAGTATAACAAAGTCCCCTAATCGAATATAAGAAAGCCCCCTGTTCGAGTATAACAAAGTCCCTGGTTGAATATAAGAATGGCCCATGATTGAGTATAACAAAGGCCCTTCATCGAGTATAACAAAGGCCCCTAATCGAGTCTAACAAAGTCCCCTGATCGATTATGACAAAGACCCTTGATCGAGTAAAACAAAGCCCAATCATCGAGTATACCAAAGTCCCCTAATCGAGTATAACAAAGTCCCCTGATCGAGGAAAACAATGCTCCCTGATCGAGTATAACAAAGTCCCCTGATTGAGTATAACAAAGTCCCCTGGTAGACGATAACAAAGGCCCCTGGTCGAGTAAAACAAAGTCCCCTGATCGAGTATAACAAAGCCAAATCATCGAGTATAACAAAGTCCCCTGATCGAGTATAACAAAGTCCCCTGATCGAGTATATCAAAGCCCCCTGATCGAGTATAACAAAGCCCAATCATCGAGTATAACAAAGTCCTCTGGTCGAATATAACAAAGTCCTCTGGTCGAGAATAACAAAGGCAACTGATCGAGTATACCAAAGTCCATGATGGAATATAACAAAGAACCCTGATCAAGGAAAACAAAGCCCGCTGATCGAGTATAACAAAGACCTCTGATCGATTATAACAAAGTCCCCTGATCGGGTATATCAAAGCCCCCTGATCGAGTATAACAAAGCCCAATCATCGAGTATAACAAAGTCCTCAGGTCGAGTATAACAAAGTCCTCTGGTCGAGAATAACAAAGGCCCCTGATCGAGTATAACAAAGTCCCCTGGTCGAGTATAACAAAAGCCCCTGATGGAGTATAACAAAGACCCTGATGGAGTAAAACAAAGACCCCTGATCAAGGAAAACAAAGCCCCCTGATCGAGTATAACAAAGTCCCCTCATCGAGTATAACAAAGGCCCCTGGTCGAGTATAACAAAGCCCCCCTGATCGAATATTACAAAGTACCCTAATCAAGTATAACAAAGTCCCATGATTGAGTATAACAAGGTCCCCTGGTCGAGTATAACAAAGGCCCCTGGTCGAGCATAACAATGGACCCTGGTCGAGTATAACAAAGTCCCCTGATCGAGTATAACAAAGCCCAATCATCGAGTATAACAAAGTCCCCTGATCGAGTATAACAAAGTCCCCTGATCGAGTATATCAAAGCCCCCTGATCGAGTATAACAAAGTCCAATCATCGAGTATAACAAAGTCCTCTGGTCGAATATAACAAAGTCCTCTGGTCGAGAATAACAAAGGCCCCTCATCGAGTATAACAAAGTCCATGATGGAGTATAACAAAAGCCCCTGATGGAGTATAACAAAGACCCTGATGGAGTATAACAAAGATCCCTGATCAAGGAACACAAAGCCCCCTGATCGAGTATAACAAAGTCCCCTAATCGAGTCTAACAAAGTCCCTTCATCGAGTTTAGCAAAGACCCTTGATCGAGTATAACAAATGCCCTTCATCGAGTATAACAAAGTCCCCTAATCGAATATAACAAAGCCCCCTGTTCGAGTATAACAAAGTCCCAGGTTGAATATAACAATGGCCCATGATTGAATATAACAAAGGCCCCTCATCGAGTATAACAAAGGCACCCTCATCGAGTCTAACAAAGTCCCCTGATCGATTATGACAAAGGCCCTTGATCGAGTAAAACAAAGGCCAATCATCGAGTATAACAAAGTCCCCTAATCGAGTATAACAAAGTCCCCTGGTCGAGGAAAACAAAGCTCCCAGTTCGAGTATAACAAAGTCCCCTGATTGAGTATAACAAAGTCCCCTGGTTGACCATAACAAAGGCCCCTGGTCGAGTATAACAAAGTCCCCTAATCGAATATAACAAAGCCCCCTGGTCGAGTATAACAAAGTCCCCTGATCGAGTATATCAAAGCCCCCTGATCGAGTATAAGAAAGTCCCCTAATCGAGTATAACAAAGTCCTCTGGTCGAGCATAACAAAGGCCCCTGATCGAGCATAACAAAGTCCCCTTATCGAGTATAACAAATTCCCCTGGTCGAGTATAACAAAGTCCCCTGGTCGAGTATAACCAAGGCCCCTGATCGAGAATAACAAAGCCCTCTGATCGAATATAACAAAGTCCCCTTATCGAGCATAACAAAGGCCCCTGGTCGAGCATAACAAACCCCCTGATCGAATAGCCACAAAGTCCTCTGATGGTATAACAAAGTCCTGATAGAGAGTATAACAAAGTCCCCCGATCGAGTATAACAAAGTCCTCTGATCGAGTATAACAAAGTCTCCTGCTCGAGTATAACAAAGGCCCCTGATGGAGTATAACAAAGACCATGATGGAGTATAACAAAGTCCCCTGATCGAGCATAACAAAGGCCCCTGGTCGAGAATAACAAAGGCCCCTCATCGAGTATAACAAAGTCCCCTAATCGAGTCTAACAAAGTCCCTTAATCGAGTTTGGCAAAGGCCCTTGATCGAGTATAACAAATGCCCCTCATCGAGTATAACAAAGTCCCCTAATCGAATATAACAAAGCCCCCTGTTCGAGTATAACAAAGTCCCTGGTTGAGTATAACAATGGCCCATGATTGAGTATAACAAAGGCCCCTCATCGAGTATAACAAAGGCCCCTCATCGAGTCTAACACAGTCACCTGATCGATTATGACAAAGGCCCTTGATCGAGTAAAACAAAGCCCAATCATCGAGTATAACAAAGTCCCCTAATCGAGTATAACAAAGTCCCCTGGTCGAGGAAAACAAAGCTCCCTGATCGAGTATAACAAAGTCCCCTGATTGAGTATAACAAAGTCCCCTGGTTAATCATAACAAAGGCCCCTGGTCGAGTATAACAAAGTCCCCTAATCGAGTATAACAAAGCCAAATCATCGAGTATAACAAAGTCCCCTGATCGAGTATAACAAAGTCCCCTGATCGAGTATATCAAAGCCCCCTGATCGAGTATAACAAAGTCCAATCATCGAATATAACAAAGTCCTCTGGTCGAATATAACAAAGTCCTCTGGTCGAGAATAACAAAGGCCCCTGATCGAGTATACCAAAGTCCATGATGGAGTATAACAAAGACCCCTGATCAAGGAAAACAAAGCCCCCTGATCGAGTATAACAAAGTCCCCTGATCGAGTATAACAAAGTCCCCTGATCGAGTATATCAAAGCCCCCTGATCGAGTATAACAAAGCCCAATCATCGAGTATAACAAAGTCCTCAGGTCGAGTATAACAAAGTCCTCTGGTCGAGAATAACAAAGGCCCCTGATCGAGTATAACAAAAGTCCCTGGTCAGGTATAACAAAAGCTGATGGGTATAACAAAGACCTGATGGAGTATAACAAAAGACCCTGATCCACGGAAAACCAAAAGCCCCCTGATCGAGTATAACAAAGTCCCTCATCGGGTATAACACATCCCCTGATCCAAAGTATAACATATCCCCTGTGCGTGTATTACAATGTTCCACCAATTAAGGTATAGTAATGTCCCTAATCGAGTATAACAAGGCCCTGATCTGAGTATAACCGAAGTCCTTGCTCGAGCATAACAAAAGGCCCTGGTCAGAAATTATAATAAAAACCCCCTGATCCCGAATATTACAAAGTACCTAATCAAGTATAACAAAGTCCCTGATTGAGTATAACAAAGTCCTCTGGTCGAGAATAACAAAGGCCCCTGATCGAGTATAACAAAGTCCATGATGGAGTATAACAAAAGCCCCTGATCGGGAAAAGCAAAGCCCCCTGATTGGGCTGTAGTCCCATGATCGAGCATAACAAAGGCCCCTGGTCGAGAATAACAAAGGCCCCTGATCGAGTATGACAAAGTCCGCTAATCAAGTCTAACAAAGTCCCTTAATTGAGTTTAGCAAAGGCCCTTGATCGAGTATAACAAATGCCCCTCATCGAGTATAACAAAGTCCCCTAATCGAATATAACAAAGCCCCATGTTCGAGTATAACAAAGTCCCTGGTTGAATATAACAATGGCCCATGATTGAGTATATCAAAGGACCCTCATCGAATATAACAAAGGCCCCTCATCGAGTCTAACAAAGTCCCCTGATCGATTATGACAAAGACCCTTGATCGAGTAAAACAAAGCCCAATCATCGAGTATACCAAAGTCCCCTAATCGAGTATAACAAAGTCCTTTGGTCGAAGAAAACAATGCTCCCTGATCGAGTATAACAAAGTCCCCTGATTGAGTATAACAAAGTCCCCTGGTTGACGATAACAAAGGCCCCTGGTCGAGTAAAACAAAGTCCCCTACTCGAAAATAACAAAGCCGCCTGATGGAGTATAACAAAGGCCACTGGTCGAGCATAACAATGGACCCTGGTCGAGTATAACAAAGTCCCCTGATCGAGTATAACAAAGCCCAATCATCGAGTATAACAAAGTCCCCTTATCGAGTATAACAAAGTCCCCTGATCGAGTATATAAAAGCCCCCTGATCGAGTATAACAAAGGTCCCACATAATCGAGTTTGTAAAGACCCATGATGGGGTATAACTAAATGCCTTCCTTGAGTATAACAAAAGTCCCTATTAAAGATATAACAAAGCCCCTGTTCAGGTATAACAAAGTCCCTAGTTAGACCTGTAATGGCCCATGATTGAGTATAACAAAGGCCCCTCATCGAGTATAACAAAGGCCCCTCATCGAGTCTAACAAAGTCCCCTGATCGATTATGACAAAGGCCCTTGATCGAGTAAAACAAAGCCCAATCATCGAGTATAACAAAGTCCCCTGATTGAGTATAACAAAGTTCCCTGGTTGACCATAACAAAGGCCCCTGGTCGAGTATAACAAAGTCCCCTAATCGAATATAACAAAGCCCCCTGGTCGAGTATAACAAAGTCCCCTGATCGAGTATATCAAAGCCCCCTGATCGAGTATAAGAAAGTCCCCTTATCGAGTATAACAAAGTCCTCTGGTCGAGCATAACAAAGGCCCCTGATCGAGTATAAGAAAGTACCAGGATCGAATATAACAAAGTCCCCTTATCGAGCATAAGAAAGGCCCCTGGTCGAGATAACAAAGCCCCCCTGATCTAATATTACAAAGTCCAGTGATCATGTACAACAAAGTCCCCTGATCGAGTATAACAATGTCCCCTGGTCGAGTATAACAAAGTCCTTTGGTCGAGTATAACCAAGGCCCCTGATCGAGCATAACAAAGTCCCCTTATCGAGTATAACAAAGTCCCCTGGTCGAGTATTACAAATTCCCCTGATCGAGTATAACAAATTCCCCTGGTCGAATATAACAAAGTCCCCTGGTCGAGTATAACCAAGGCCCCTGATCGAGAATAACAAAGTCCTCTGATCGAATATAACAAAGTCCCCTTATCGAGCATAACAAAGGCCCCTGGTCGAGCATAACAAACCCCCCCTGATCGAATAATACAAAGTCCTCTGATCGAGTATAACAAAGTCCCCTGATAGAGTATAACAAAGTCCCCCGATCGAGTATAACAAAGTCCTCTGATCTAGTATAACAAAGTCTCCTGGTCGAGTATAACAAAGGCCCCTGATGGAGTATAACAAAGACCATGATTGAGTATAACAAAGTCCCCTGATCGAGGAAAACAAAGCCCCCTGATCGAGTATAACAAAGTCCCCTGATCGAGCATAACAAAGGCCCCTGGTCGAGAATAACAAAGGTCCCTGATCGAGTATAACAAAGTCCCTTAATCGAGTCTAACAAAGTCCCTTAATCGAGTTTAGCAAAGGCTCTTGATCGAGTATAACAAATGCCCCTCATCGAGTATAACAAAGTCCCCTAATCGAATATAACAAAGCCCCCTGTTCGAGTATAACAAAGTCCCTGGTTGAGTATAACAATGGCCCATGATTGAGTATAACAAAGGCCCCTCATCGAGTATAACAAAGGCCCCTCATCGAGTCTAACAAAGTCCCCTGATCGATTATGACAAAGGCCCTTGATCGAGTAAAACAAATCCCAATCATCGAGTATAACAAAGTCCCCTAATCGAGTATAACAAAGTCCCCTGGTCGAGGAAAACAAAGCTCCCTGATCGAGTATAACAAAGTCCCCTGATTGAGTATAACAAAGTCCCCTGGTTGACCATAACAAAGGCCCCTGGTCGAGTATAACAAAGTCCCCTAATCGAATATAACAAAGCCCCCTGGTCGAGTATAATAAAGTCCCCTGATCGAGTATATCAAAGCCCCCTGATCGAGTATAAGAAAGTCCCCTGATCGAGTATAACCAAGTCCTCTGGTCGAGCTTAACTAAGGCCCCTGATCGAGTATAACAAAGTACCCTGATCGAATATAACAAAGTCCCCTTATCGAGCATAAGAAAGGCCCCTGGTCGAGTATAACAAAGCCCCCCTGATCTAATATTACAAAGTCCAGTCATCAAGTACAACAAAGTCCCCTGATCGAGTATAACAAAGTCCCTTGGTCGAGTATAACAAAGTCCTTTGGTCGAGTATAACCAAGGCCCCTGATCGAGCATAACAAAGTCCCCTTATCGAGTATAACAAAGTCCCATGGTCGAGTATTACAAATTCCCCTGATCGAGTATAACAAATTCCCCTGGTCGAGTGTAACAAAGTCCCCTGGTCGAGTATAACCAAGGCCCCCTGATGGAGAATAACAAAGTCCTCTTGTCGAATCTATTTTCGGCAAATTTGGTTATCTAACCAACTTTCCCGGAAAGTAGATATTTCCCATTTTTTATGATACAAATTTCACGTTTTCTATGATAATCTGCTTCGCAAAATTAGGTAATATTTCCCCCAAAATTCGAAAATCTACTTCCCCGAAAAGTCGATAATCTCTTTTTTCCCGAAAAGTAGAAGAAATCTATATCTAATTTTCGGGAAAGTATACTGTAACTTTCGGAAAGTAGATATTTCCCATCTTTATGATACAAATTTCCCGTTTTTCTATGATAATCTATTTTCGGGAAAGTTGGTTTATCTATTGCTTTCCGGAAATAGAATATTCCCATTTTTTATGATACAAATTTCCCGTTTTCTATGATAATCTATTTTCGGGAAAGTTGGTTATCTAACCAACTTTCCCGGAAAGTAGATATTTCCCATTTTTTATGATACAAATTTCCCGTTTTCTATGATAATCTGTTTTCGGCAAATTTAGTTATCTAACCAACTTTCCCGGAAAGTAGATATTTCCCATTTTTTATGATACAAATTTCCCGTTTTCTATGATAATCTATTTTCGGCAAATTTGGTTATCTAACCAACTTTCCCGGAAAGTAGATATTTCCCATTTTTTATGATACAAATTTCACGTTTTCTATGATAATCTACTTCGCAAAATTAGGTAATATTTCCCCCAAAATTCGAAAATCTACTTCCCCGAAAAGTCGATAATCTACTTTCCCGAAAAGTAGAAAATCTATCTACTTTTCGGGAAAGTATATAACCAACTTTCCCGGAAAGTAGATATTTCCCATTTTTTATTATATACAAATTTCCCGTTTTCTGCTGATAATCTATTTTCGGGAAATTTGGTTATCTAACCAACTTTCCCGGAAAGTGGATATTTCCCATTTTTTATGATACAAATTTCCCGTTTCTATGATAATCTATTTTCGGCAAATTTGGTTATCTAACCAACTTTCCCGGAAAGTAGATATTTCCCATTTTTATGATACAAATTTCCCGTTTTCTATGATAATCTATTTTCGGAAAATTTGGTTATTTAACCAACTTTCCCGGAAAGTAGATATTTCCCATTTTTTGTGATACAAATTTCCCGTTTTCTATGATAATCTGCTTCGCAAAATTAGGTAATATTTCCCCCAAAATTCGAAAATCTATTCCCCCGAAAAATCAATAATCTATTTTCCGAAAAGTAGAAAAATCTATCTACTTTTCGGGAAAGTATATAACCAACTTTCCCGGAAAGTAGATATTTCCCATTTTTTATGATACAAATTTCCCGTTTTCTATGATAATCTATTTTCGGGAAAGTTGGTTATCTAACCAACTTTCCCGGAAAGTAGATATTTCCCATTTTTTATGATACAAATTTCCCGTTTTCTATGATAATCTGATTTCGGCAAATTTGGTTATCTAACCAACTTTCCCGGAAAGTAGATATTTCCCATTTTTTATGATACAAATTTCCCGTTTTCTATGAATAATCTATTTTCGGGAAAGTTGGTTATCTAACCAACTTTCCCGGAAAGTAGATATTTCCCATTTTTTATGATACAAATTTCCCGTTTTCTATGATAATCTGATTTCGGCAAATTTGTTTATCTAACCAACTTTCCCGGAAAGTAGATATTTCCCATTTTT
>NW_024720006.1:0-15560 GCF_018991925.1 Homarus americanus
TAGAACACCACACTCAACACTCCCCACCCACCACACCCCAACACCCCCCCACCCACCACACCCCCACACCTCACCCACCACACCCCACACCTCACCCACCACACTCTCACCCTCACCCACCACACTCCAACACCCTCTCCACCCACCACCTCTACACCTCACCCCCACACTCAACACTCCCTCACCCACCACACTCTACACTCCTCACCCACATCTCAACTCCTCCCACACCACCACACTCTCCACACACCTCACCCACCACACCTCAACACTCCTCACCCACCACACCACACTCACACCACCACACTCAACACTCCCTCACCCACCACACTTACACTCACCCACCACACACTCTAACCCTCACCCACCACACTCTACACTTTCTACCCACCACACTCTACACTTCACACCCCACACACTGTCTACTTCAGAAGGTCACAAGATGCATATAATTTACATATAATATTCTCACCAGAATGACATAACTTACGCCACACATCCAAACATTCCCAGGTATATATATTCAAACGAAAGAATTAATACCTTTTCTTTGTTTAATGTCTACTATTAACACTAAACCATAACTGCTATAATTCTACTTTACACGTTAGCAAAGTTTAAATTTATGATAGGTAGCAATAAGTACTAATAGATTATATGTAGCTTAAAGTATGTTTTGAAATTATATAACTGAGACTTGAGATAACACTACCTCTCTTGGCCTCACTGTTGAGTAGCACTCCATCATGGCCGCTGGACCTGGTAAGGTGGAAGAATGTGAAAGGTTTATGAATCTTTTAGCGATTTGAAATGGATTACTATTTTGCCATTATTTCGGGTATTCTTTAAACTTACTAAACCCGGTGGTGACCTCCTCCTCCTCCTCCTCCCTCCAACCACCCTCATCTTCCCCTGCTACAACCCCATATCCCCTTCCCCTTATATTTTTACGGGAACCAAAAAATCCATTAAAAGATATAAGGAAAAATACATTGTTTCATCTTCAATAATTTATATAACAAGAGCGACCAGCAATTATTTACTGACGCAAAAAATCTCTCGTCCATAAACATTAAATCAAGTCGATAAGATGGAAACTGTGTTGAGTGAACGTAGCCACTGAGAATACATGTACAAATACAGTTTAATAATTATTCTTAACAAATAATAACGTGACCATGAATTAAAGTGATTCTGTGTAACCTAACCTGAACTAAAATTACAGTCATACATAGGAACATTTCAGTATATTTTATGAACGACATCACATATAAACAGTATATACCAGAGCACTCTACTGACACTTCCGCACGAATCATGTAGTTATAATCCGGTAGATGTTACCCTTTTAAAGGATTATCTCAGCTGATGGTCAAAAACGCTCTGGGTGTTAGATTATTGTTTGAATTATAAATGTTTTTCTTCTATAGATTTTTACCAATAATGAAACAAACTGTAAATGCCTAGACATATACGGTAATTTGTCTATTACCATTGGAGAGTTTTTATCTATTTGGTAAATGAGTTTTAGTGTGTTATTCCAACACTGTGATCTGTCCCCAGCTAATAAAATATAAATCACAAATATTATTTTTTAGAATTGATAATTAAAGAAAACGAAGAACAACGATAATAAAAACAAAAACAAACAACAGCAACTACAACCACAACCACAAAATAATGGTAAGAAGTAAACAAAAGCGTTAAATACATGAGTACAACACACACAATAAACACCCGGTATAAGACAGTTTAAGAGAACACATACACACACAAAACCCCGCAACGTAAACATTACCATACTATTGCCATCATGAGGGTAAGTCCATAAATTGTAGCGGCCGTCCACCCACACATTTCCTTGTTGCAGTAAGACCCTCACTACCATGTAAATTATATGGGACAATAAACCCTATGGGCGACGCAGTGCTTGGTTGGAGGGAGGGGGTAGGAGTTTCATTACTGCAACGTAGCAGTAAAACAGAGCTAAACCGCTAGATTCCCAGTCAAGCTGAATTTTAGAGGGATTTGTGTCTGATTCTCAGATAGGGTTGTGTGTAGTTGACGTTTGGGATTTCCTGTTGTCCTCTTTATATTGATAGGTTGTGGCATTTTTAAATTTGTTTTTCACGGCTCCTTCGTTATATTTTATAGTCAGTACGATTTTGTTTTTAAACCTATATGTTTATTAATTAGTTTTACGTCCATCCCTGCCTTTGTTTGGTGTTTTATACCTCAACACAAAATATGTATTGTGTCTATTTTTTCATTTTTATCTCAGCTATTGTTCCTGATATCGTTGTCCCATCAAGTGACTGTTGTGTTGGTTTTATTACTCAGTATAAACTATTATTTTGGTCATTATTTCTCACAACTTCTTTAGAGATTAGGTTAACTTAGGTCAGCTAAGGATAGCCATCAGCTTAACTTAGGTGGATCAGCTTAGGTTAGGTTTAGTTAGCTTACGCAAAAATAGCCTGAACTAAACTATCCAACCTAGAGTAACTTGCTAACTGAAGTAACCTACCCGTACGTAATCTAACCTAACCTAAACCTAATTGTACCCGTACGTAACCTAACCTAACCTAAGTGTTGAGACCCTGGAACAAAATCACAGCAGTGTTGAGTAAGTTATGGTATACTTTAGTATGTCCTAGCATGTTAAGTCATCTCTATAATTGAGTATAATAGTCCAGGTCATGTTAGATAAGATTATAGTCTTTTTCTCTAGGTTATAGTAATCTGTACTAGGTTACAGTAGATTTGATATATTACAACATGTACGGCAGTTCTATAGTTGATTATAGTATAATAAACCTTGTCATGACAGGTTATGGCAAGTTGTAGGAGGTTACTATAGGTTATAGTAGGCTGAAGAAGGTTATTGTAGGTTATAGCAGGTTGTAGGATGTTACTGTAGGTTATAGCAGGTTGTAGGTTACTGTATGTTATAGTAGGCTGAAGAAGGTTACTGTAGGTTTTAGCAGGTTGTAGGAGGTTACTGTGGGTTATAGCAGGTTGGTGGAGGTTACTGTAGGTTTTAGCAGGTTGTAGGAGGTTACTGTAGGTTATAGCAGGTTGGTGGAGGTTACTGAGGTTATAGTAGGTTATAACAGGTTGTAGAAGGTTACTGTAGGTTATAGCAGGTTGTAGGAAGTTACTGTAGGTTATGGAAGGTTGTATGAGGTTACTGTAGGTTATAAGATGTTACTGTAGGTTATAGCAGTTTGTAGGAGGTTACTGTAGGTTATAGAAGGTTGTTCGAGGTTACTGTAGGTTACAACAGGTTGTAGGGAGGTTACTGTAGGTTATAGTAGGTTATAACAGGCTGTAGGTTACTGTAGGTTATAGCAGTTTGTAAGGAGGTTACTGTAGGTTATAGGTTGTAGGAGGTTACTGTGGTTATAGTAGGTTATAACAGGCTGTGGGTTACTGTAGGTTATAGTAGGTTATAACAGGCTGTAGGTTACTGTAGGTTATAGCAGTTTATGTGAGTTACTGTGAGGTTACAACAGGTTGTAGGAGGTTACTGTAGGTTATATTGAGTTATAACAGGCTGTGATTTACTGTAGGTTATAAGCAGTTTGTGAGGTTACTGTGAGGTTATAACAGGTTGTGAGGTTACTGTGGGTTATAGTAGGTTATAACAGGCTGTGAGTTACTGAGGTTATAACAGTTTGTAGGTTACTGTAGGTTATAACAGGTTGTAGGAGGTTACTGTAGGTCATAGCAGTTTGTAAGGAAGTTACTGTAGGTTATAGATGGTTGTTAGGTTACTGTAGGTTATAGAGGTTACTGTAGTTATAGCAGGTTACTGCAGGTTACAGCAACTTATAGCAGGATATAACTGGCTGTAGGGTGTAGCAACAGGATACAACAGGCTACAAGAGGTTACATCTGGTTATGGCATGTTATAGAACTTTATAGGCAGGTCAGAGAATAACAATCCAGTTTATAGCCGCGTGCGGAATTCTATAACAGCCCAATTCATGTCACTACGTGTTACGACAGGTCGGGGCAGTTTGCGACAAGTTACGACAGGCGAGAACATGTTACGACACGTTTTAGCAGCTTCACCTAAAGGAGGCATCACGATTATTGTTTGGCCCAGAAATGTTCTTTAATAAGGAGAATGAGCTGTCTGGTGCTTATTAATTGGTCTAAAATCCTGCTCTCTGATTGGCAAGTTCCTGCTATCTGCTTGGCTAAGTTACTGCTATCCTTGGCTAAGTTACTGCTATCTGCTTGGCTAAATCATGCTCTCTAATTCACTCTAATAATGCACTCTGATTTTTAAGAATTTGGATCTGATTGGTTGAAATCCTAAGCTTTGATTGGTCAGAAATTATTGTAAACTCTGAATGGTTAAAATTTTGAGCTCTATATGGCTAAAATCCTGAGATATGATTGGTTAAAAAACCTGAACTCTGATTAGATGAATTTCTTTTATTGAGATCTTGTCTTTAACAGTCGGGAATCATCAGAATATTCTTAACTCGGACGCACAAGTTTTTAATCAAGAAGTATTGCTTGATTTGCTGACGCTCCTAGCCAATCAAAAACTTCGTAATTTTCGTTTAGCCAATCAGATAACACCAAAATATACTATTTCAGAGGTGATAATCTTTTATGCAAATGCATTGGTTAATACTTGCTGATTGGTCAATATTTTTATTGGTGGTAATGTTTCAGCCAATCAGCAAAGCTTCAGAAATTACTGGTTCACATGACAATATCATCAAGCGGAAACACATAAGTTAGTAACTGCTGATTGGTCAATATCCTGAGCTTTAGTGTAGCTCTCAGCCAATCAAGAAGATCTGAAACTGCTGGGTGACGCGGCTGGAAAAATGCATTGGATGGTATTTGTTGATTGGTTAAAATCGAAGCTCCAGCACCGTTGTCGCCCAGTCAGGAGGCATTAAACTTAACTGTGTTTGGTGACGGCCAACACCAGTCGTCTACTCTAGCACGGACATGTTCAATATTAGTATGACAAACATAAAAATATATATACTTACAACAATAACATCATGCAACAACAACAACGACAACGACACCACCAACGACCAATTACAACTACAACAACAACCAGCTGCAACAATAATAATAACCAACAACTGACAACAACAACCAACAACAAGATCAACATCAACAAAAACAACAACAACAGCAACAAGTATTAATATCAATAAAGCTTAAAAAATAATATATTCAACTTCCCAATGCACTTGTTGAAAGGTTCTTGTTAAGGTGTAGTAACCATTACCTCACCAATTAGAGTTTGTTGTTCAAGATGTTAACAATGCAAGAGTGTTTACTATGTATCTGTGGAATATTGGTGTCACTTACGTCTTATGAGTAAGTATTGTCAGCGAGAGAGAGAGAGAGAGAGAGAGATGAATGGGAAGGGAAAGGAAGTGGAAGAAAGACTTGAGAAAGGGAAAGTGAATCATACGAAGGGGAAGGATAGTGACAGATGAAAACGGCACAGGGAGGAAAGGGAAGAATGGAGGGAAAAGGGAAAGAAGGAGAGGGAAAAGGGGGGATGAATGGGGAGGAGGGAAAGAAGGGGAGGAGGTGAAGGAGAGACACAAGTGAGGGCAGTGTTGTTGGTAAGAGTAAAGGTTGAGATTGGCCTCACTTAGAAGCCTCAGGTGACTGGGACGCTCTTCAAACACCAGAGAAATACTTTACCCAGGGAGGACAGGTGAGGCACTAACAGGTGAGGTGAGGGAACACAGTCACTACAGAAACGAATCTTCAGGTTGTTATACAGTTTTATAAAAGTTCATACACCATACACTCTTACTATACTATATCTCTTAATCCATGTAAACAAAAACAAAATTACGCCATCATGGAAAACTAATATCATTCACAACTTTACTCCGTCGATAACTTCTAATCTTTTCACGATGTTAATGGCATCGTAAAAATACCTTCAGCATCCAAGATTGACTTCATATCTTCTCAACTACCTTTTGGTGTACAGTGTTTCTGATGTCTTGTCTAGTAACACTGTTCTCTTCAGTCAAGGTAGAGGCTCGGGGAAGTGTTAGCTTCTCCTCCCTCTCATCTCTCCCTCTCTCCTTCTCTATCTCTCCTCTCTCATCTCTCCCTCCTCTCTATCTCTCTCCTTATCTATCTATCCCTCTCTCCTTCTCTATCTCTCCTCCTTATCTCTCTCTCCCTCTCCTTCTCTATCTCCTCTTTCTATCTCTCTCTCCTTCTCTATCTCCTCTCCTTCATCTCTCCCTCTCTCCTCTCATCTCTCTCCTATCTATCACTCCCCTCTTCTCTTATCTCGCTCCTTATCCTTCTCTCCTCTCTCCTTCTCTATCTCTCCTCCTTCTCATTCTCCTTCTCTATCCTCCTCTCTCCTCTATCTCTCCTTATCTCACTCTCACCAACGTGTATCATTTTCTCCCTCGTCTTCTTCTCTCCCTATCCCGCTCTCTATCTTCCTCCCCCTCTCTTTTCTCCCTCAGCCTCTCTTACTGACTATCACCTATACTCTCTCTCTTTCCTTCTCTATCTCTATTCCTCTCTCTCTTTCCTTCTCCTTTCCCTCTCTCTCTCCCATTTATTAGATTACAGTCTTATTGCCCATTAAACTTCTAGCGTCTCTTGTTTTGTTACTGGAGACACACACACATGACAGCGACAATCCTAAAACCGATTATGAAAAACTACAAGATTCCAGATGTGACTAAAGCCATTGATTACCTATTTGGAAGTTGATTTAAGTCAATTTTAGTAGATTTTTTTTTTTTTCAGGTCATATAAGAACAAAAAAGTACATATAGGTGTTTGTAGGTTGATTTAAAGTTAAGTATTTTTTAGCTTAATTTTTAAGGGTAACCAAAGGGTAAAATCATCTTGGTTGATTTTAGGGGTGATTAAGACGAAGATTACGTGTTATTAGGTTGATTTTAAGGGTGATTAAGACAAAGTTTACGTGTTATTAGGGTGATTTTAAGGGTGATTAAGACGAAGATTACGTATTAGGTTGATTTTAAAGTGATTAAGACAAAGTTTAGGTGTTATGAGGGTGATTTTAAGGGTATTAAGACGAAGATTACATATTTTAAGGTTGACTGTAAAAAGCTATATATCTGTAGGGTGATTTAAGAATGACTAAGGTAAAAGTTAAGCATTTTAGGTTGATTTTAGGACCAATACAAATAGTAAAAGTCACAATATTGTCATTAAAGATACATAATTTTACGTAACATTTTAGTTGATTTTAAGGATAATTGAGGCAAAGGTAACATGTCTGTATGGTTGACTTTATGAGGTTACGTGTTTACAAAGTATCTGGAGAGGCAAGTGACAGACAGACAGACAGACAAGTTGTATATGTGACAGGAGCAGAAGTTTTATAAGTGGGGTGAAGTAAAGGAGATGAAATGGAGGAAAAAGAGGATAAGGAGGAGGAGAAGGAGGACAAAAAGGAGCAAGGAGGGCAAGAAGAGAAAGAAAAATGAAGAAAAGGCGAAGGTGAAGGAAAAGGAGGTGGTAGAAGAAGAAGAGAAGAGAGAGAGAGAGAGAGACCTATATATTTCTCACCCCTATCGACTCCACAAACAGACACACCTAATATAACATTACACAATTTGACTGTCAAGGATAAGAAAACCTGCGTGAGAATTCCTACAATTAATCTGTCACGGAAGATCATACTCTCCCTTTCCTCACCCCATGGCCCTCCCCCACCCCACGATTCTCCCCACCCCACGGTTCCCTTCTTCTCCCCCCCCACCTCACATTCTCCTCCCTCACCCCACGGTTTCCTCTTCCCCCACCTCACACCTTCCTTCCCAACAGTTCTTCCTCCCAACCTATCTTTATCCCTCGTCACTTTTTCCACCCCATATTTCCTGCCTCCCCTCTTCCACCCACAGTGCTCCCTTCCTTCCTCTCCCCACCCCACAGTTCTCCCTCTCCCCACCCAATCTTCACCTCCTCTCTCCCCACCCTACTCCTTCTCTTTCCCCCACCCCACAGTTCCCCACCCCACCCTCCTTCTCACCCCACCACAGTCCCTCCTGTTTCCCTACTCCCCATCTTCTCTTTCTCCACCCCACAGTTCCCTCACCCCTACTCTCCTTCTCACCCCACCACACAGTTCCCCCTCCTGTTTCTACTCCTCCATCTTCTCTTTCTCCACTCCACAGTCCCACCCTACTTCCCCCTCCTCTGCTCCCATCCTACCCCCCTCATCTCCTCCTCCACCTCAATTATCATGTCATCGACGAAGGCTTGATCACGTCATGGACACCTTGGCCAGCGACTTCTCCCTCCCTCAGTGTGTGGACAAGGCCGAGTGTTGAAAGTACATTGTGTCACATTTGCATGATATTAGCTGTTGGAAGAAGAAGAAGAAGAAGAAGAAGAAGAAGAAGAAGAAGAAGAAGAAGAAGAAGAAGAAGAAGAAAAGATAGAAGATAATAAATATAGTAATAATAATAATAATAATAAAAAATAAAATTGTCGAAAAGGAAAGAAATAAGAAGAAGAAGAAGAAGAAGGCGACAGTAAACACAAGTGAACTCTGGCAGTGATATAAGGAACACGGATCATACATCAACAAACCAAACTTAGCGGACGTCATGGTAGAGGGATCGAGGTGGCGTGTTGGTGTTGGATAGATCATTCAAGGTGCTGAGAGAGAGAGAGAGAGAGAGAGAGAGAGAGAGAGAGAGAGAGAGAGAGAGAGAGAGAGAGAGAGAGACTGTATGACTGTCTTTAGAGTGACCGTGTTGTGGAGGTGAGTGTGTGACGAGAGTTACGCAGGACACGTGAGGCGGACCTTCACACACCCCTGAAGGTCATCACTGTCTGTGGTCACTCAGTGCATTCCAAAACGTATTACTAAACTCCGGGTGATGTGACCTTACGACATAGCAGGTAATGGCCAGTGTAGGTGGTGGGACCTTTCACTATTGGTCGCGTCCGGAAACGTTCCCCTGTAAGGAATTTGTCTAGTACTGTGGAGGTTATGACACGACAGCTATAATGAAGACAAATGGTTAATCATTCTCCCGTTGTGATAACTTTACAGCACAACACAACACAATAGCCACAACGATGACACATGACTAAATCCATCTTTTTCTGTTAGTTGTGAAGTTACGACACAACAAAACGATTGGCATCCTCTGTCCTATATTGGAAGCGTGTATCTGTGTGTGTTTCAACATCTCTGTTATGAACTACCAGTAGAACACTGAATATCACACGGCTACAGTATATAGCTTACAGTATAAGGGAAAAATGTACAGTGTATTACAACAGTGTAGGAGGAAGGTGCAGGGGAGGAGGAGGCGAGGGCAGCTGAGTTATGTGTGTGTGTGTGATTATGCGTGTATTCTGTGTGTACGTGTGTATGTATGAGTGAGATAGGGTCCATGATCTCACACACACACACAAACACACACACACACACCCAAATACTAAAACGTAGGATAATAGGCAGCACAATATAGTCTGTCCTCTGTAACAATATTTGAAAATAAGGAATATAAAATCTGTTGCATTGAAAAAATAAATACAAAATGTAATCGACCTTTAATGGTAGTTAGTGTTATTACCAACCCAAAATGTTCAGTATCGGATATAATTAATGTCATGTTAATGTTTTTGCCAGTCTTACCTAGTCTCACTATTTTAACCTCTCGTGTTTCTAGTGCAATGTCCATGTCTTATTCCTTCTGCTTCTACTTTACCTATTCTCACTGTTTTGTCTCTCTTCGTGTTTTTTACTTTTAATGTCATCCTTATGCCTATAATGATAATCAAATTATATTCAAGATACAGACAGCACCAATTATCTCCGAGTGATATATAACATACATGTCATCAACCCAGATGTAATCACATGTTCAAATCTGCCGCCAGGGTGAAAGCGGGGCTTACGTCAATGGCCGTCTTTGTCATCCGTAATTTACCACTAATATATTGGTGCGGAGGTTGGCGGCGTGCAGTTAATGGGTAATCAGAGGAAGGACAGCAGCGCCGAGAACAGATGAGGCGCAAAGTGAGGGCGTTGGGTGCGTGGAAATGACTGTAATTCATCATGGGTAACAAGCACTGGGAGCGTTTTAAAGCCTAAAATGTCTGACTGGGAAATCAATTGTACTTTATTACTACTGAATGGATATACATATATATAATATATATATATATATATATATATATATATATATATATATATATATATATATATATATATATATATACACCTAACATAGTTTACATTTGCATTCATCAACGTATACACACACACACACACACACACACACACACACACACACACACACACACACACACACACACACACACACACACAGTGATATAGTAGCAGAGTGGAGGAGGACAGAGGTAACATCCTAGTGGTGACTCAGGCAGGTGCAACCTTAATACCTGAGTTACTACTGACACTAACTCTCACTAGATGTATGATCACCAGCCCACGCTCTCCCTGACACTTAGTGAAAACTGTCACAACGTTGAGACATGGATAGGAGGGAAGTGGAGGGCGGAGGAGGAAAGGGATGAAGGGTGGGGAGGGAGAGAGGTGGTGAGGGAGAGTGGTGGTGAAGGAGAGTGGTGGTGAAGGAGAGGGTGGTGAAGGAGAGGGGTGGGTGAGGGAAGAGTGGTGGTGAAGGAGGAGTGGTGGGTGAAGGAGAGTGGTGGTGAAGGAGAGTGGTGGTGAGGGAGAGTGGTGGGGAGGGAGATGGTAAGGGAGAGGAGAGTGGTGGGTGAGGAGAGTGGTGGTGATGAGAGTGGTGGAAGGAGAGTGGTGGTGAAGGAGAGGGTGGTGAAGGAGAGGGGCAGGAGGGAGAGGGGTGGTGAGGGAGAGGTGGTGAGGAGAGGGGTGGGGAGGGGAGAGTGGTGGTGAGGGAGAGTGGTGGTGAGGGGAGAGGTAGGAGGGAGGGTTATGAAGGAGAGTGGTGTGAGGGAGAGGGTGGTGAGGAGAAAGGTTGGGGGGTGAATGACGGGGAAGAATGAGGAGGGAGATAGAGGGTGTTTAACGTTGGTGAGGGATGAGGTGGAAGGATGCGGTAGGGGTGGTGAGGGAGGGAGGGTGGTGGGAAGAAGGGTGGTGAGGGGATGAGGGTGGTGAGGATGAGGGTGGTAAGGATAAGGGTAGGGGTGGTGAGGGAGGGAGGTGGGTGAAGGATGAGGGTGGTGGGAGGGATGAGGGTGGTAGGGGATGAGGGAGGGAATGAGGGTGGTATGGAAGGGATGAGGGTGGATGGTAGGGATGAGAGAAGGGAGAGGGATGAGGTGGTAGGGATGGATGAGGTGGTAGGTAGAGATGAGAGAGGTATGGTAGGATGGGGTTGGTGGAGGGATGAGGGTGGTAGGGAGGGATGAGGTGGTAGGGAGGAATGAGGGGTGGTAGGGATGGATGAGGGTGGTATGGTAGAGATGAGAGAGGTATGGTGATGGGAAGGATGGGAGGGATGAGGGTGGTATGGGAGTGATGAGGGTGGTATGGGAGTGATGAGGGAGGTAAGGGAGGGATGAGGGTGGTATGGGAGGATGAGGGTGAGGGAGGGATAAGGGTGGTGGGAGGGATGAGGTGGTATGGGAGGGATGAGTGTGGTATGGTTGGGATGAGGGAGGATGGGAGGGATGAGGGAGGTATGGTAGGGATGAGGAGGTAAGGGAGGATGAGGGTGGGGGGAGGGATGAGGTGGGGAGGGATGAGGGTGAAGGATAGCGGTAGGGGTGGGTGAGGGATGAGGTGGTGAAGGGATGGCGGTAGGGAGGGAGGAGGGTGGTGAAGGATGAGGGGTGGTGAAGGATGGTGGTAGGGGTGGGAGAGGTGGGAGGTGGTGAAGGATGAGGGTGGTGAAGGGATGGCGGTAGGGGTGGTGAGGGGATGAGGGTGGTGAGGGGATGAGGGTGGTGAGGGGATGAGGGTGGGTAGAGGATGAGGGTGGGTGGGGAGGGGATGTGAGGGGTGGGTGAAGGACAAGGTAGGGGTGGGTAATGATAGCGGTAGGGGGTGGGTGAGGGAAGGAGGGTGGGGAGGGGATGTGGTGGTGGGAGGGATGAGGGGTGGTGAAGGACAAGGGTAGGGGGGTGGAGGGATGAGGGTGGTGAGGGACGAGGGGTGGTATGATGGCGGTAGGGGTGGTGGGGATGAGGCAGGGATGAGGGTGGTGAAGGACAGGGGTGGGAGATGAGGGGTGGTGAGGGGATGAGGGTGGGTAGGGATGGGGGAGGGGATGGGTGGTGAAGCATGGCGGTAGGGGTGGTGAGGGGATGAGGGTGGGGAGGGATGAGGGTGGTGAAGGATGGTGGTAGGGGTGGTGAGGGGATGAGGGTGGGAAGGATAAGGTAGGGGTGGGAGGACAGAGGGGGTGGTGAGGACAGAGGGGTGGTGAACGATAGCGGTAGGGGTGTGGTGAGGGATGAGGGTGGTGGAGGGATGAGGTGGGTGGTGAAGGATGAGGGTGAAGGATGGCGGAGGGGTGGGAGGGATGAGTGGAAGGAGGGAGGTGGGTGGACAAGTAGGGTGGTGAGGGACAAGAGGGTGGTGAAGGATGAGGGTGGTGGGAGGGATGAGGTGAAGGATGGCAGGGGTGGGGAGGGAGCTGAGGTGGTGAAGGATGAGGGTGGTGAAGGATGGCGGGAGGGGTGGGTGGGGAGGATGAGGGTAGGAGGATGGTGTGAAGGGATGGGGGGGAGGGGACAGAGGGTGGTGAAGGAGAAAGGTAGGGGTGGTGGGAGGGGAGGAGGGCTGGGTGAAGGATGGTGGCAGGGTGGGAGGGGATGAGTGGGTGGTGAAGGATGGTGTAGGGGTGGTGAGGGATGAGGTGGTGAGGGATGAGGGTGGTGAAGGATATGGTAGGGGTGGTGGGAGGATGAGGTGGTGAGGATGAGGGTGGTGAAGGATGCAGGGGTGGTGGGAGGGATGAGGTGGTGAAGGGATGCAGGGTGGTGAAGGCTTAAGTAGGGGTGGTGAGAGAGGGAGGGTTGGTGAAGGATGGCGGTAGGTGAGGACAGAGGGGTGGGTGAGGGGATGAGGGTGGTGAGGGGATGAGGGAAGATGGTAGGGGTGGTGAGGGGATGAGGGTGGTGAGGGATGAGGGGTGGTGGGAGGGATGAGGTGGGGAGGGATGAGGGTGGTGAGGGGGATGAGGGTAGAAGGATGGTAGGGGTGGTGAGGGATGAGGGTAGAGGGATGAGGGGTGGGTGAGGGACAGAGGGGTGGTGAGGGATGAGGGTGGTGAAGGATGGCGGTAGGGGTGGTGAGGGATGAGGTGGTGAAGGATGGCGGTAGGGGTGGTGGGAGGATGAGGGTGGTGAGGGGATGAGGGTGGTGGGAGGGATGAGGGTGAAGGATGGCGGTAGGGGTGGGTGAGGGATGAGGTGGTGAGGGATGAGGGTGGTGAGGGATGAGGGGTGGTGGGAGGGGATGAGGAAAGTGAAGGATGGCGGTAGGGTGGGTGAGGGATGAGGGGTGATGAGGGGATGAGGGTGGTGAAGGATGAGGGTGGTGAAGGATAAGGGTAGGGGTGGTGGAGGGATGAGGGGTGGTGAAGGATGAGGTGGTGAAGGATGGTAGGGGTGGGGAGGGGACAGGTGGTGAAGGATGGTAGGGTGGTGAGGGATGAGGGTGGTGAAGGATAAGGGGGTGGTGGGGGACAGAGGGTGGTGGGAGGGATGAGGGGGTGAGGGGATGAGGGTGGTGTGAAGGATGCAGGGGTGGGTGGGAGGGGATGAGGTGTGAGGGATGAGGTGGTGAAGGATGGCGGTAGGGGGTGGTGGGAGGGGATGAGGTGGTGAAGGATAGCGGGGGTGGTGGGGAGGGACAGAGGGTGGTGAAGGATGGTGGTAGGGGTGGTTAGGGATGAGGGTGGTGAAGGATGGTAGGGGTGGTGAGGATGATGGTGAGGATGTGGTGGTGAAGGATGGTGGTGGGGTGGGAGGGACGAGGTGGTGAAGGAGGAAGTAGGGGTGGTGAGGGGATGAGGGTAGGAGGATGAGGGTAGGAAGGAGCCAAGGTAGGGTGGGTGAGGGATGAGGGTGGGGAGGGATGAGAGGGTGGGTGAAGGATGGCGGTAGGGGGTGGGAGGGCGAGGTGGTGAAGGACAGGGGTGGTGAGGGGAGAGGGTGGTGAAGGATAGTGTAGGGGTGGTGGGAGATGAGGGTGGGTGAGGGATGAGGTGGTGAAGGATGGTGAGGGGTGGGGAGGGATGAGGTGGGTGAAGGGGATAGCGGTAGGGGTGGTGGAGGGCGAGGTGGTGGGAGGGATGAGGTGGTGAGGGGATGAGGGTAGAAGGATGGCGGTAGTGTGAGGGATGAGGGGTGGTGGGAGGGATGAGGGTGGTGAGGGGATGAGGGTGGGTGAAGGATGGCGGTAGGGGTAAGAGGGATGAGGGTGGGAGGGATGAGAGGGTGGGTGAAGGATGGTAGGGGTGGGAGGATGAGGTGGGAGGGATGAGGGTGGTGAGGGATGAGGGTGGTGAAGGATGGCGGTAGGGGTGGTGGAGGAGCGAGGGTGGGGGAGGATGAGGGTGGTGAAGGATGACGGTAGGGTGGTGAGGATGAGGGTGGTGAGGGATGAGGGTGGGTGAGGGACGAGGGTGGTGAAGGATGGCAGGGTGGTGAGGGATGAGGGTGTAATGACAGCGGTAGGGGTGGGGAGGGATGAGGTGGTGGGACATGGTAGGGGTGGTGGGAGGGATGAGTGGTGGGTGGAAGGATGGCGTGGTAGGGGTGGGGAGGGATGAGGTGGTGGTGGGATGAGGGTGGTGAAGGATGGCGGGAGGGGTGGTGAGGGGATGAGGGGTGGTGGGGAGGGATGAGGGTGAAGGATGGTAGGGGTGGTGGGAGGGATGAGGTGGTGGGAAGGATGGGTAGGGGGTGGTGGAGGGATGAGGGTGGGGTGATGATAGCGGTAGGGGTGGTGAGGGATGAGGGTGGTGAGGGATGAGGGTGGTGAAGATGGCAGTAGGGGTGGTGAGGATGAGGGTGGTGAAGGATAAAGGTAGGGGTGTAGAGGGATGAGGGTGGTGAGGGATGAGGGGTAGAAGGATGGCGGTAGGGGTGGTGGAGAGGGGATGAGGGTAGTGAGGGATGAGGGTGGTGAGGATGAGGGTGGTGAAGGATGGCGGTAAGGGGTAGGAGGGATGAGGGGTGGGTGGGAGGGGATGAGGGTGGGTGGGAAGGATGGTAGGGGTGGTGAGGGATGAGGGTGGTGAGGGACAGAGGGATGAGGGTGGTGAAGGATGGGGTGGTGGGAGGGATGAGGGTGGGTGAGGATGAGGGGTGGGTGAAGGATGACGGTAGGTGGTGGAGGGGATGAGGGTGGTGGAGGGGATGAGGTGGTGAGGGATGAGGGTGGTGAAGGATGGGGGTGGTGAGGGGATGAGGGTAGTGAAGGATGAGGGTGGTGAGGGATGAGGGGTGGTGAAGATGGCGGGAGGGGTGGTGAGGGATGAGGGTGGTGAGGGGATGAGGGTAGGGGAGGAATGAGGGTGGTGAAGGATGGCGGTAGGGGTGGGGGAGGGATGAGGGTGGTGGGGAGGGATGAG
>NW_024720007.1:0-5000 GCF_018991925.1 Homarus americanus
AGAACCAGAGTCACCAACCGATGCAGAATCGGAGTCACCAGCCGAAGCGGAGCCGGAATCACCAGTCACAGCGGAAACGGAGTCACCAGCTGCAACAGAACCAGAGTCACCAGCCGCAGCAGAACCAGAGTCACCAACCGATGCAGAACCAGAATCACCAACCGATGCAGAACCGGAGTCACCAGCCGAAGCGGAGCCGCAGTCACCAGCCGTAGCGGAACTGTAGTCACCAGCCGAAGCGGAACCAGGGTCACAAGCCGCAGCGGAACCAGAGTCACCAAACGCAGCGGAACCGGAGTCACCAGCTGCAGCGGAACCAGAGTCACCAGCCGAAGCGGAACCGAAATCACCAGCCGCAGCGGAACTGGAATCACCAACCACAGTGGAACCGGAATCACCAGCCGTAGCGAAACAGCAGTCCAGCCAAAATCAAATCACGAGGAGCGTTAAAATACCCAAAAAATTTCACGGCACATTCATTGGTCACAAGGGCGCCCATATTAAACAAATAGGCCAAAAATACGGAGTGTTGCTGAAACTCAACACCTATAAAAATAATATCAGTATCACCAGTACAGACATATAGTGGGTAGAGGAGGCCAAACGCTACATTGAAGACTTAATCCTCCAATGGTCACTCGCTTACTCCCTAGCCACAGCGGAACCGGAGTCACCAGCCGCAGCGGAACCTGGGTCACCAGCCACAGCGGAACGGGAATCACCAGCCGTCGCGAAACAGCAGTCCAGCCAAAATCAAATCACGAAGAGCGTTAAAATACCCAAAAAATTTCACGGAGCATTCATAGGTCACAAGGGCGCCCATATTAAACATATAGGCCAAAAATACGGAGTGTTGCTGGGACTCAACACCAATAAAAACCATGTCAGTATCACCAGTACAGACATATAGCGGGTAGAGGAGGCCAAACGCTACATTGAAGATTTAATCCTCCAATGGTTATTCGGTAACCCCCCGATGTGATAGAATGGTTAATATTTTTCTCTTTTATATATAAATATAGATATATATGTAGTATTTCGTTCTATCTATTTATCTATCTACACATCCCACCCCCCCTCCCCCACACACACACATGTAACCAGTATAATTTACATACTGTTTAATGTAGAGTAAGTAATTAATAACTTATAACTATGGATGTATAATTATGAACATTAATTATTCAATGACCTGAAGAGGGTAAAGGTTGCTCAGGGGACTAAAACATCCTGCAGATGTTTAGTCTTATCCAGTTGCCGAAGTATGATGCAACTCTCTCTCCAGGTAGTAGGTAATTCTTGAAATACTTAATAGATTGCTCATATGTGGTAATTGGATACTTTGCTTCACACTTGCAATGGTTCAAGTATGTTAGATAGTTAGATAAGTAATATGTAGATAATGGCACCGCCAGTTAGGACTGATTCATGGGTCATTGGAATCATTTACCAGCCGGTTATTTATGCACGTAATGTAAAAACCGCTCAATGTTGTTCGACTTGACATATGTTTAATTACATCACCAGTAACATAAGTTTACTACAACACCAGTACCATATGTTTACTACAACACCAGTACCATATGTTTACTACAACACCAGTACCATATGTTTACTACAACACCAGAACCATATCTTTACTACAACACGAGTACCATATATTTACTACAACATAAGTACCATATGTTCACTACAACACAAATGCCATATGTTCACTACAACACCAGTACCATATGTTCACTACAACACCAGTACCATATGTTTACTACAACACCAGTACCATATGTTTACTACAACACCAGTACCATATGTTTACTACAACACCAGAACCATATCTTTACTACAACACGAGTACCATATATTTACTACAACATAAGTACCATATGTTCACTACAACACAAGTGCCATATGTTCACTACAACACCAGTACCATATGTTCACTACAACACCAGTACCATATGTTTACTACAACACCAGTACCATATGTTCACTACAACACAACTGCCATATGTTCACTACATCACCAGTACCATATGTTTACTACAACACCAGTACCATATGTTTACTGCAACACCAGTACCATATGTTTACTACAACATAAGTACCATATGTTCACTACAACACAAGTGCCATATGTTCACTACAACACCAGTACCATATGTTCACTACAACACCAGTACCATATGTTTACTACAACACCAGTACCATATGTTCACTACAACACCAGTACCATATGTTTACTGCAACACCAGTACCATATGTTTACTACAACACCAGTACCATATGTTTATTACAACACCAGTACCATATGTTTACTACAACACCAGTACCATATGAAAATGAGGCAATGACACACATGATAGCTGGCGGTGCAGGCGGTACTCCAGCCGCTCTTTCTCGTGATGT
Organism: Homarus americanus; assembly: GCF_018991925.1. Lineage (NCBI taxonomy): Eukaryota > Metazoa > Arthropoda > Malacostraca > Decapoda > Nephropidae > Homarus > Homarus americanus. The sequence goes on from NW_024720007.1 coordinate 2,407, forward strand.
CCTTCGTCGGGTACTAAAACCTCCGCGAGTATATTGTACAACACCCACCGAATACCAGGGCATTTTATTACCTTCTCTCCGCGGTCGCTTACCAACTTGAGAATCTTAATGAAGAACAAATTATCCATAATGATTTTAAATGCGACAACATCATAGTAGAGGAGTTGGACAATGAAAATAAAATAAATATAATTGACCTTGGGCTAAGCGCTATCTCTGGCGGTTATTTGTCCCTGAGCCGCGATGATGAGGAGGTTTGTCCCTGGATATGCCCCCTCATATTCCGGGGAGGACCATGCACCCCACCACCGACCTGTACTCCTTCCTCCACTTGGTGGAGGTTTGTACTGATTCTATAATAGCCGACAAAACGGTGAATAAAATCATAATGATTTTTGTCGCTGACAGAAAAAGACGAATTGTCGACGACAAGTACTGCCCCGACTACCAGAGTGTACTTGCCGATTTAAAAACAATATTAAGAGCATGATCGGTGCCACTTATGGTCATCCGTGAAATAAACCCTTGATAAAATCATGGTATAGATATACAAGTTACAGGTTTGCATAAAGATACAGCACAGGTAGGCTCACCGATTCCATCTACGTCACTTACCGGGTCGTGTACAAGACCCATTGTTTAATACAGGGTTGAGCAAAACGTCGATTGTTTTACCCATTAACAGGTGCAATACACGGCATCACTGTCCAACAGCATTGTTATATCCATTATTGGCAGCAACATTCATGACATGTTTTGGTCTTTGTTTCCATCAAGGAAAGAAACATTTAATAACGTCGCCAAAAATGATGCCACTTACATAAACATCCGCCAAGTTATGTAGATTTATCACATCACATCAGTAAAGTAAGTATTTAAATGTTATATAATCTCTCTCTCTCTCTCTCTCTCTCTCTCTCTCTCTCTCTCTCTCTCTCTCTCTCTCTCTCTCACACAAACACATTCTCACAAAAAACTCAAACAAAAAACAAACAAAAAGTTAAAAATAAAAACCAAAAAAAATCTAATACACAGACAATAAATTTATAAACTTCCATCACACAAACAAACAAACAACGAAACAAAGAAACAAACAAACTAATAAACAAACAAACAAACAAACACTTGCCTGCAGCTACACATTAAAAAAAATTCGTCGACCAATCTCCAGGTGATCTTTTCAACTCGACAAAAAAAAATAAAAAAATAAATAAAAAAATATTTGTAGGAAGCAGGTGAAGGCAGGAAGAGTTTTATTGCTGTAGAACCTTCCTCCCGCCAGCTTCCTCCCGCCTCCCTCCTCCCGTTATCAAAGACAATTTTTAATGAAAAGCTCAGGTAGGGAGGAGTGGGGAGGTGGGAAGGTGGGGCGTGGGGAAGGGTCAAGAGATTAGAGGTGAGGAAGTGAGGATCATGGGAGTGAGTGTCGGTGGGGAGGTAGGTAGGAGTGGTGGGGTGGATAGGTGGGGAGGAAGGTGAGGAGGTGGGAGTGAGGTGTAGGTGGGGAGGTAGGTAGGAGTGGTGGGGTGGATAGGTGGGGAGGAAGGTGAGGAGGTGGGAGTGTGGTGTAGGTGGGGAGGTAGGTAGGAGTGGTGGGGTGGATAGGTGGGGAGGAAGGTGAGGAGGTGGGAGTGAGAGTGTTGGAAGGGGAGAGAAATGGGGAGGAAAGGTAGGGTAAAGTTGACAAGACTGTATCATGATTCACCTACAGCAACAGAGATAAGGACGCGTTCTCCAGGTGTCAACTAACTGCTGATCGGAGTACGTATCTAACTGTCTCACTTTAGCTACGACACAACGAGAGTTTTTCAATTCGGTTAGGTTAGGTTAGGTTAGGTTATATGGCAATGGATGAAGTTAGATTAGTTTATTTCGATACATTAGGTGAAAAATAAGGTTAGCTCAAGTTAATATTGATTAGTTTAAATAAAGTTAACACAGATCAAGTTAGCATCGGTTTCCTTTATCATAATCATAGTGGAGTTAGTGGGCGGGTGGTGGGAGGTGGTGAGTGCACCTTTACACACTGGCAGGCAGCCTCATCAGGGAGGGTCGGTCTACCTGTAGTTCACCTGTCAGTCTACATTATCAGCCGCAAGACAACAACACTTGGCGGGAGAGGTGTTGGGTGTACCTGGAAACACTCGCATGGCTGATGTAATAGACAGGTAGATAGTTTTATAAATACCTGAGCTGGGTGTTGATGTGTGTGAGAGAGAGAGAGAGAGAGAGAGAGAGAGAGAGAGGAATTGTTTTCAGAGACATCCATACACAGAAAAAATTGGGCTCTCTCTCTCTCTCTCTCTCTCTCTCTCTCTCTCTCTCTCTCTCTTTCTCTACGAGGTGAAAAAGTGAGGGACTGTGCTACAACCATTACAGTTATTGGTGCTGCCTACTCAGCGAGATACTGCCCTCCTCCCTCCCTCCTCCTCCTTCTGCATCTCTTCCTCCTTCCCCACCTTCTCCTCCTCCCCAACCTCTTCCTCCTCCTCCACCTCTTCCTCCTCCCCCACCTCCCCACCAACACTATACGCTACGCTGCCTACTTCTCTCCTTCTCCTACTTCTCTCCTTATCCTACTTCTCTTCCTCTTT
>NW_024720008.1:0-2301 GCF_018991925.1 Homarus americanus
GGGTGTCAGAGGTGTACCTGGGAATATCAGAGGTGAACCAGGGAGTGTCAGAGGTGTACCTGGGAGTCTCAGAGTGAACCAGGAAGTGTCAGAGAGTACCTAGGGAGTATCAGAGGTGTACTGTATCGGAGGTGTACCTGGGAGTATCGGAGGTGTACCTGGGAGTGTTAGAAGTGTACCTGGGAGTATCAGAGGTGTACCTGGGAGTGTCAGAGGTGTACCTTGGATTGTCAGCGGTGTAACTGGGAGTGTCGGAGGTTTAACCGGGAATGTCAGAGGTGTACCTGTGGGGTGTTAGAGGTGCCTGGGGAGTGTCAGAGGGTGTGCAGGGAATGTCAGTGGAGTAAATGGGAGTGTCAGAGGTGGCCTGGGGTGTCCAGAGGTGTACCTGGGAGTGTCAGAGGTGTACCTGGGAGTGTCAGAGGTGTACCTAGGAGTGTCAGAGGTGTGCCTGGGAGTGTCTGAAGTGTACCTGGGAGTGTCTGGGGTGTACCTGGGAGTGTCTGCGGTGTACCTGGGTGTGTCTGAGGTGTACCTGCGAGTGTCAGAGGTGTACCTGGGAGTGTAAGAGGTGTACCTAGGAGTATCAGAGGTTTACATGGGAGTGTCGGAGTTGTTCCTCGGAATATCGGAGGTGTACCAGGGAGTGTCAGAGGTGTACCTGGGAGTCTCAGAGGTGAACCAGGGAGTGTCAGAGGACTACAAGGGATTGTCAGAGGTGTACCTGGGATTGTCAGAGGTGTACCTGGGAGTGTCTGAGGTGTACCTGGGAGTGTCAGGGTTGTACCAGGGAGTGTCTGAGGTGTACCTGGGAGTGTCTGGGGTGTACCTGGGAGTGTCAGAGGTGTACCTGGGAGAGTCAGGGGTGTACCAGGGAGTGTCAGTGGAGTACCTGGGAATGTCAGAGGTGCACCTGGGAGTGTCGGAGGTGTACATGGAGTGTCATAGGTGTACCTGGGAGTGTCAGAGGTGTGAGAGTGTGAGGTCTGGGGTGTCTGGGGTGTGGGAGGGAGTGTCTGAGGTGTACCTGGGGTGTCAGAGGTGTACCTGGGAGTGTCAAGAGGTGTGCCTAGGAGTATCGGAGGGTTTTCCTAGGAGTGTCGGAGTTGTACCTGGGAGTGTTAGAGGTGTATCAGGGAGTGACAGAGGAGTACCTGGGAGTGTCAGAGGTTTACCTGGGAGTGTCAGAGGTGTACCTGGCAGACTCGTAGGTGTACCTGGGAGTGTACCTGGGAGAGAGGTGTACCTGGGAGTGTCAGAGATATACCTGAGGAGTGTCAGAGGTATACCTGAGAGTGTCAGAGGTGTATCTGGGAGTGTTGGACGTGTACCTGGGAGTGTCAGAGGTGTACCAGGGAATGTCAGTGGAGTAACTGGGAGTGTCAGAAGTGTACCTGGGAGTGTCAGAGGTGTGCCTGGGAGTGTCAGAGGTGTGCCTCAGGTGTCAGGGTGTGCCTGGGGTGTCAGAGGTGTACATGGAAGGTGTGAGGTGTGCCTGGGGAGTGTCTGGGGTGTACCTGGGAGTGTCTGGGGTGGCCTGGAGGTGTGTGGGGTGTGCCACTGAGTGTCAGAGGTGTGCACCTGGTGTCAGAGGTGTACCTGGGGTGTCAGGTGTGCCAGGGAGTGTCAGTGGAGTACCTGGGAGTGTCAGAGGTGTGCCTGGGAGTGTTGGAGGTGTGCATGGAGTGTCAGAGGTGTGCCTGGCAGTGTCAGCGGTGTACCTAGGAGTGTCAGAGGTGTGCCTGGAGAGTCTGAAGTGTGCCTGGAGTGTCTGGGGTGTGCCTGGGGTGTCTGGGGTGTGCAGGAGTGTCAGGGGTGTGCCTGGGGAGTGGCTGGGGTGTGCCTGGGGAGTGTCAGAGGAGTGCCTGGGGTGTCAGAGGGTGTGCCTGTGTCAGGGTGTGCCTGGGCGTGTCAGCGGTGTGCCTGGAGTGTTAGGGTGTATCAGGGGTGAGCAGAGGTCCTAGGATAGTCAGAGGTGTGCGTGGGTGTCAGAGGTGTACCTGGGAGTGAGGTGTACCTGGGGAGTGTCAGAGGGGTGTGCCTCAGGTGTCATAGGTGTGCACCTGAGTGTCAGGAATGCCTGGAGTGTCAGAGGGTGTACCTGGGGTGTCAGAGATGTTGGAGTGTCAGAGTGTACCTGGGAGTGTCAGTGGTGGCCCTGGAGGGTATCGGAGGTGTGCCTGGGAGTGTCAGAGTGTGCCCAGAGTGTCAGAGGTGTGTCATGGGTGACAGAGGTGCCTGGGAGTATCAGAGGTGTACCTGGGAGTGTCGGAGGTGTGCATGGGAGTGTCAGGGGTGTGC